>NC_049214.1:26051288-26233788 GCF_013347855.1 Anguilla anguilla
ACCCTCTCTCGCTCTGGCACTCTTTTCTGGCATTCTTTCTCTCTCTCTACCCTTAAGACGCTTTCACTCTGTGTATTGTTAAACTACAGGACTGCTCGACAGGGCCCGCGCCCGGATAATCTGTTGATAATTGCGTTGCTATTCAGAGTGGATCCATTCAGGTATATGCAATGTACTGGAACCTATTCATCTAATGCGGAGTCAAGGTCAATGTCGGTTGCCTAGTAATTGTTTTACAGTGACAATGTTTACCTTGCAAAGGCATAACATTTCAAGGACGTTCCTGCTGTTGCAGGATCTTGACAGCAGTTCTGTTAAATAATAGCAATGCTGTGAAGAAATTAGTTACAACTTCCAACGCTTTATATAAATCAAAGGAAGCCACTGTGCATTGATTCTCAGTTCAAACTGCTGTTTTTATTGATCATGTTTTCTCTTTCATGAATATGACTTTCATTTCATGTTGTAAAAATAGTATTTTCTAAAACACTTCACGCAGATACCAAATATGGCCAATCCTCGCCCATTTAGGGGGTGTTCTATTTACAGCTTTATAACTCCAAATGTGATGCTACATTCGTTTATATTCATAGTTTAGGATGAAAGTGCCACAAATGCTATTATCTTGGCAAAAATGAAAAAAATGAAGTTGTTCTTTTTTTAGTTTGGAATGAAATACTGAGAGATCACATATACATGTATTGAATAATAAACCCCTTGATCACAAGTGTGCAAAATGGACATTGCTGTAAATCAAAACATAATCATATATTTCACTACACATCTGCTGTCTGGTCATGAAACTCACCTCTGCATTATTTTCAAGTGTGAATTTTTATCTTTTCATCAGTATAGAGGTCTATGATATCTAGGGGTCAAAATTCCTATCCAAAACCTCTCCAAAAATGAAAAAAAATGCATTTTGTTCATAATAAAGCATATAGATTTTCATCTTATGATGGTTTAAGATAGATTGGTGGTTTATGGTTTAACATTGATATCACATTGAAAAGCAATGCAAAAACATTGTGACACACTGTAGTAAACATACCCAAACACGTAATCATTCACTCTTGTATTTTGTATGTACTCTACAATATGTAATCTTTTCTTGCAGGGGGATGGGACGACATTTAAAAAATGTCACTATTATCACTCCAAGGGACATTTTACGTTCATCGAGCACATATCTGCTCACTGTGTATATTAAAGATAGTGTATATTAAGTATACCCCACAGAGGTACTAATAGAGATACTAATATCCCATATTATTTACAACAAAATAATAATCCACCACCAGAAAAATGTTGGCAATGTTCTAGCTTCACGGTAAACTGGTGCATCAAACACATGACTGAGCCAGCTATGAATGCTTACACTACAGTACGTAAAATGCCCACATTAGAGAATAACCCAAACCTCTTGTTGCAGGAGCACTGAATGACTGAGTTCAACAATCTCAGCACGCCGTCATCCTGGCCACTACGGGGCTTGCGTGAAGGGGTTAACATGGATTGTTAGTTGTGGGTGTGCACATGGGCAGGCATAATGCTTAATAAGGAATGCCTGAGACACAGCTACGCTCTGAATTAGCTTACCTGGGATGAATGTTTATCTTTGTAACCTGTTTGGACCATTCCCTAGACAGCTAGCATCACTTTCTGAGAATGAAAAGGCTCTATATAAAACACACAGCTTGTCCGGTTTACGGAAATGTTTAGAAAAGATGTTCCCAGTGTGTACAGTTTAACAACAGAGCCTGTCAATATCCCAATAAGACTGCGGTTGCGATTGAGCATAGCAGCACTATAAACGGATCTTTCAATAACCTGGATGGACAGGCGATCCGCCCTGGGACTCTGTTCAACCCATCAAGCCTGTTTGTCTCCTCGTTCATCTGCTTGGGAAACAGCAGCTAAATGCTCCTGCTAATCCGCCACTGGGTAGAGGTGTTTATAGTGGGTTTCTCAGGATCTGTCACCAGGGAGTGGATTATTGGACGACTTTGAGGATCCCATTGGCCAGTCAGACGGCACAATCCTTTGATTGGAGCCTAGGCCTGCTCCGGTTTCCACACAAACTGATAGCTTACTTCCCATATCCCACCGCGCTTGAACATCTGCCAAGGACATTGCAAATGCAACAGATGTTTTCTATTGCAGAAAATTTTACTTCGGGAGCTGTTTTACAGTTGGGTGGTTTCTGCATGTAGCAGGTGATTATTTGCAGTGGAAAATACCCCAGAGTTTCTCCAGAAGTGGCAAAGGAAGAGGAAGGCAGTTGAATCTTCACTGAGGCAGATGAAGCCAGGGGATTTAGCCCACGGGGGAGAGGAGGGTCGGACACTCAAGCCTGGTTTTTTGAGGCCCAGTAGCTGGGACGCTCAGTGGAATCTCTGGTCCATTGGTCATCAATCCATTAACAGGTAGAAGAGAAAACCAGCAGTACTACTGGTCTCAAGGGCCATATTTGAGTGTCTCTGGCACTGAGGTTTCATCTGCGTCTATGATGTCATTCTGCTCCTGCTCCCAATGAGAGATGTGATTGGTGGATGTAAAGTTGTGCTGTAGAGCATGATCCTACAGCAGCACACCACCTTCGGTACAGGGAGGACACTTGGAGGCCTTGTCAAACCTACTTCTCACTAAATGTCAACATTTTTACTCCTCATCCAGATGGATAACTCACAGTTTTCTGACATAGTGCACCTACAGCAGCTCTACCCAAACTGGGCTTGAAGACACAACCCTCTGCCCTCAAACCTCTGTGGTACAGTCATCAGCATTCCTTAACCTTTGAGCCATCTTTCCCAGTAAATTTACATGATTCAGTCTTCCAGAATTGAGACCAAAGACAGAATGCTCCATAACCCAACATTCTGACCAACTCTGATCTCAAATAAAATAAAATAAACAAGAGAGAGAGCTGTGTATAAAACCATGGGGTGTGAGGGCACTGCTTAACAAATCACCAACACAGTATATAGATACCCGTGAAATCAATGTATTTTTGAAAATGTACGCCCACTATATACAACCAAACACTATACCCTACCATATAATGCATATACATACACTTATACACAATCGAAACATGAAAAGTCCCACATCTACAAAAGGCTTTCCACTGGGTGGGAAGGTAAGTCTCAAGGAAAAAAACTGAAAAAACAATCCAACAAAAAAAGGAAAAATCTAAAAAGAAAAATCTACAACAAAAATACCTTAATCCAGCAATAAAAGGAGAAAAAGAAAATGGAAGGAAAGATCTTACCCGGCTTGGAGATTTCCCTGGTACTTTCCCGGCCAATACCTTTGTATTAGTATGTGCTTGGAGTCTTTTCTTTCCAACAGTGGTAACTTAGCATGATCACCACCCCTCTAGTCCCAGACAGGCATTGAGGATGCATGTAGATGCATTTTACCCCAGTTTTTTCTCTCTACAGCATGCCAAACACATTGAGAAAACCATAGGCCTCTCCCCCTCCTTCTTTCCTACCTTTATTAGTTTACTTCCTGCACCCCACTTCCTTTGAGGGAGCCATTTTGGGAGGGTAACATCCTCCTTAAAAGGACCAACGCCTATTTAAAGTTTGCCTTGTGCAGCGGTAAAATGAACTCATTCTGTAATCTTAATGAACTCATTACGCGAACACTCATTGAAGGGTTCGAGTGGGAGTGTTCATTCATGCTGCATTTTGAGTGTGTGCGTATGAGGGAGGGAGACATTTAGTAAAAACTATGCAAGGTTATTTCTCCTAAGTTCGTAAAATAATTTTTGGTCGGATTTAAACATTCAATTGAATATTGGTTAACAGAAAGGTATACATGATACTTCAAATCATGCTGCAGCCTTGGCAATGCATAATTTACTTATGTTTGTTTGTCTAACCCCTTTCTGTGGCCTTCTAGCCCGCTTGCATTTCTGGAGATTAAAATGCTACTCGCTCTGCGAGCCCTTGGTTCTCCGGAGCGATACATGACTTCTGTATGATCTGGTACGTACTGGCTCTCTTCAGTGCATGCCAGCACGCATGCTCTCCGAGCAAATTGGTTTGGAGAGCGTTTCTAACAGATGGCGGCACTTAGGCCCGCTTGGTCTGCGATGCGGCGTGGTTCAGGTCGAATCGGTTTCGCACTCCACCGCGGACTCGGTGCTTTCCCCTCAAATAGTTATTTCTGATCACAGGAAATGGAATTGCTAATTTTACGCCTCAGCAATCGCATGTTCTCAGCCGGACCTTATGGGTTCCCCCCCCCCCTTCCCTATCCTTTTTAAACTCATCTTTTCATGGTGCCTCAGGAGGTACAGGTCCTCTGTGTAATAATGCCCCCCCCCGCCCCAATAAAACGAAAGGCCGCACAAAAATCGTTCTCATTTAACAGTGTATGAATGAACCGGGTGTATTTTTGAAGGGGGAGGTTGAGGTGAAATGAAACATGGAAGGGGCGTAATAACTGAAGTCTGTGTTTTCGGTCTTTGTGGGGCCGCGCGGCCTTCCGTTACATTTCTCTTGCTACGTTAGCCTCCGTTACGACGGGGACAGTTGCTGCCGGTGGAACGTCACGGTGCCGGTTCAACTCTATGGTGTCATTAACTCCTGGTTGAGCTGCTGGCAGAACTCTACGGTGCCGGTAAAAATGTGCATCGAGTTGCCGCTTGCGTGTTATCAACAGGCTTTGTGGCGCGTTATCTACGCGTTCACGTGACATGTTGCATTGGCCAATCAGAGACGATGGCCGAAAAACTATGAGTGAGCTCTTGTGCGTGAGGAAAGTCTTTGAGTGCAGTATTGTAGCCTTTGAGGTGAAATCCAGGCTATGAATGCATGCGTTATCTGAAGGAGCATAGAAAAATAATTCTCTGAGAAAAACTTCTCTCTTTAGTTTGATTCTGCTCAAACAACTATTCGGCTCAACAACTTTTTTCTTTTTTACAGTGGTGGGCGGCCCATCATTGGTTAGATTCCTCGTCTTTTACGATTGGCCGCTTATCTACGGTATTGCACTCAAAGATGGACATTCCTAGCTCAAATATGAGTGCTGAAATGAGCACAAGGCAAAACAAATTCTCCTTAATTATTGTGCACGTAGATCTTGTTTTCTCTCAAAATCTTTGGCATTAATATGCCACCAGATGGTACAGAGAGCAATTTTAAACGAGGAAGGTCTCGGCTAACTCATTGCTGGCGCTAGCTTGGCTGCATCCAGTTAGCCGAGCATGTCCTTGAGGTACCTCGAGGTGTTTGCATGGTCACAGTAGATTGGGTAAGTGTTTTTGCATGCACTGCATCTCAAATACATAGTGCAGCATTCTCTGCCCTCGTGTTCTTGGAAGTGCGGTCTGCCAAGGAAACTTGTCAAGAACGTTCTTCACAAGAACCTGAGTCCAAACTTGATATTCAGTGCATTTCTTAAGATTTATAATGGTTTTTTTTTTGTGATTTAGCGGCATTTGCAACTGGGAAATATTCTACCGTGATATCAGATGCACTTGTTTTATGTCTTGGTAAAGCTCATTACTGCCTGGATATTCTCAAACTGTTCTCCAGGAGCTGTAGTCCAGGACCACTGCACACCGAAGAGATATAATGCACAGACGAGTCAATAAAACAAGAGCCGAGGCCATTACCTGTATTACAGGTAAATATCCAGGCTCTTCCAGCTTCGTTTGAGGATTGTACCCGGGAAGTGAGCCGTCACATTGTCAGCGTGGAGTTTCTGTAATCAACGGGCCATGTGAAAGAGATTAACCTTTAGAAAATATTCACAATTCACGTCATTTACGAGACTTCTGTCGAGCTAGCACGGGCAATTGAGCGCTCGCAAAACTCCCACCGAAGTCATGCCCCACTTAGTCCTCGCTCATAAAGTCAGATTTTCCGACCGAACACATAATGAAAATGAGCAATGACGGGTAAAAGACGGGACGTCGCTAACTAGCATATGTTTGCTGTCTTTTGTGGAATTTAAAATGATGAATTGAACGGATGAATGAATGAATCATTGCATTTATGTGGCACTTTTCCGAACGCTCGAAGTGCTTTACAGTGATGAGTGGGTACTCACCTCAGCCACCGCCAATGTGTAGCACCCACCTGGGTGATGCACGGCAGCCATTTTGCGCCAGAATGCTCACCATTGCCCATAAAGGAATTGACAGTAAATTAAGTACTGCTCATTTATGATGATAACAAAAAAGAGAAGCGATAACCTCTCAGTACCTTGAATCACTTTTACAGGGGGCCCAACCACATTTTTAACCAATTTACAACAATACTGGGTCTTTGTCTTAACTGAGCGATAACTCAGATCAATGACTCTCAAAAGCTGGCTCCCACTCCATAAAGAAGAAGTCTTGACTGAGGGTACTCACGGTTGCTGCGCGCTGATTGGTGAATCCACATCAGTCACACTCGCAAAAAGTCTGTTTGCAAACGGCGGCGGCGCAGCCAATTCGCTCCCTCGTTAAACGGCCATTTTAATCACTCAGACGTAATTTACTGTTGCACCTCACGTAATTAGCCTGCCCAATTGATTGTTTAACCGCTAATATTTTGAAGCGTTTCCTGTCTCCCGGCAGATGCGAAATTGAGACCGTCATTTCCCCGCAGCCGTGTACGAAGCAGATTCGCGCATTAAGAGCGCGGGCGCGAGGACATTAACATTAGAATGCAGCAGACTCCTCGCATTAGCGCGACAGCTTGCGCCGGGGAGCCCCGCGCAATTTGCAACCTGAACGTTCGCACCTCCGTTTCTCTGCCACCTCGTTAATTACCGTCACTTGCCAGAGGCAATAATTACAGTGTTTCACAGCTATCCGCGAGGTGAGGCTGGAGCTCTTCTGGTTTCACAGCAACACCGGGCTTTTCCCCCAGCGTCCCTGCCAGCATTTTGCTGGCATTATCCGAGCAGCTCACCAGTGTTCCGTTAGCATCCGCCAATAATTTCCCCAGCAATATTTTTGGTGTGAAAAGCTGCTGCTTTAGCTGCATATACTATGCATTTATCCAGAGTGTCTTACACAGCTTGTGCTCTAAACATGTGATCCAAATACAGCTGAGCATTTATTTGCTGAAGCATGTCAGTGCCTTGCTCGAGGGTGCAACTTGGGAATCGATCTGGCAACCTCAAAGTTACAAGCCGCGCTCCCTAACATGCTACACTGCCACCCATAGTCAGTCACACACATATGCCCTGAGGCAATGGTGCCACAGTCTGAAGCGGGCGTGGTCTCATTGACCAAAACTGTACTGGATACAGATAGCATTAGCCTCTGATAAACTAGTGTTGTCTGTGAGGCCAGACTTGCACCTTAATTCAAATTCAAACTGAAAAGCGTATTCAAATTAGCTTTAGTACATTACCACACTAGATATAAAAAACATAACGAAAATCTGACTGATTAAATTTGAAAAATGATTAAATTTAAACAGACCCTTTTTTAACTGAAAAATGATCAGTAAGCAATACTGATCAAAGTAATAATGATAACTAGAGGAATGATATACCAGCTGAGCAGAGGTAAAAACGTCTAAAATTCGGTACTATTTTGTCTTGTAAAAAACTCAGCATGTAGCTCATTATTTGTACCATCACTATCTGAACTTGGTATGCGCTTATCATTTTAAACAAAATGGCTCTTCTTGTTAATATTGGGTGACTCAGTTGCATCTACAACACGATAGATAATAATTGTATTCATAATCAGAACCGAACCGCTGCCGGTTAATTAGTCTCGAAGAGACTTTAATGAAAAAGTGTGGACCGCTACCTAAAAATAATTTTTAAAAAATGATGTTTAAAAGCATAAACAAACTTGGGTTTCTGTGCCAGTGTGAGACGTTTGTTCTCTGTGTACGGCGATGACTGAAAAGGCTGTAAAAACGGGCGGAAGAGGCTCCATCACCCAGCCGTATATTGTTGCTTCCAGCTGTTTGCATATATTTAATTCCGACACAAAGGCTGACGCCGCCTAATAAACCGTCTCATGACTTATTCATCGTTCAAAGTACGACATGGGAACGCTTGCCAAAGTTATTTATAAAAAGCAAAAAAATAAAAAATAAATAAACAAAAATAAATCAAGATTGTGACGTCCATTGTGGCCTAGTGTACTGTTTGGAATTCTAGTGTACTGTTATGGAATTTAAATAAATAAATAAATAAAATAAATCAAGATTATGATGTTGCTTGCGTCCATTGTGTACTGTTTGGAATTCAGCTCAGGAAGAATCAGCCGAACCAAACTGTGAAAATGACTCCAGCTTTAACCGGATCGTACCCCGTTCAGAGATCCAGAACACACCCAAGAATCTGCCACCTCCACTGCCTTCATCACCATAACTACGGGATGCATGTAAACACACATTGTACACTGAGGTTTGTGTTGTATCTATTGCTCCGATTAGTCATTCTTGTTCTGTCAGCTTGGTATTCATTCCCTTGACAACTTGACTTCCAGCTTTGCAACTGTTCACAGTAATTGACAGTCTGGAAAAGTGATCTTTGTATTGTTTCTTCAAAGTGCATTGTACAGAGAACAGTACCATATTTTTGGTAAAAGCAAAAAGGATATGCACATAACCCTTGTATACTTATTACCACTGCATTTCCCTTATTTTGTTTTTTACACTTTTATGTATCATCACTTAGCATTACTACTACTAGTACTACTACTACTACAACAATAATAATAATAATAATAATAATAGTTATTATTATTATTATTATTAGAGTAGTTATTTATAATAATAATAATAATAATAATAATAATAGTTATTATTATTATTATTATTATTATAGGGCTCCAGTGGGTGGTGGTTTCCCTTCATAGTGGAAATTGTTGCACATGCATCTTACTGGTGTGATGCAGCTGCTGGACATTAAGATAACTTTAAAACCTGCTGATCTGGAACTTTCCATCCATCCACGGAAGGATTTCCAGAACATTTCCTCACCCAGACTGGACAGTGTCGTCATGGCAATTCTCAGCGCAGAAATACTCAGCCACACACACAGTCCCTGCAGCTAACAGAATTTATTTTGCGTGGGTCATACAATACACAGGACAGCTGTGTGTGTGTGTGTGTATGTGTGTGTGTGCACGTGTTACAGACTAGTAACTCATGAGAACATGGTTGACCATTGGTGCTGACAGGCCTCTGGTCCAAATGTGTTGGGCAGATGCTGTAATTTTTTCTGGTGTCTTGTCAGTGCCACACACATACCACACACACACACCTCTCATTGTAAATGAGCTAGGGGAGCAGAGTCAAAAATGGGTTGTAAAACACTGGTGGTCCAGATAAACTGTTTTTCCCACAGGAAGGAAGGACAGAGCAATCAATGAGCTTGTGGAAGAGCACTATTTTTTGTCACATTTTATTGGAGAAGTAGAAAGGAGGAATCAATATTTATCAGGTTTGTTTTTTGGTTTATCTGTGGGTCGATCGGACCGTGGAGGAGAAAGGGAAGGTATCTGTTCTTTATGACCCCAGAGGTTTGCCATGTCAGTGTTGGTATTGCATGCTGTATCGCTCTGTCCATATTTACTACGGCAAGCACCGTTACAATAAAATAAATCTGAACAATGCCATAGGCCTAGGCTGAGTCAGCGGTTTGTACTGTGTTTGCAGTGGCTAAAGTGACAAAGTGCCAGGCTTGTGACTTACGGAATTTCTTTTTCTTTAACTTAATAATTAATTAGTCGTTGAATTCCTCGATTTATCGCTTTATCCTCAATAAAAAACTACTGATATAACAAAAAAAAAAATCTTGTAATACATTGCAGGTATTTAGCAGATGCTCTTATCCAGAGCGACTTATCACAACATTTTGCATAGCATTTACATAGCATCCCTTTATACAGCTGGATATATACTGAAGCAATGCAGGTTAAGTACCTTGCTCAAGGGTACAACGGCCAAGTGTCCTACCTGGGACTCTCACCTGTGATCTTTAGGCTACAAGACCAGCTCCTTACCCATTATACCACACCGCCACCCCAGTGTAGCATATGTAGTATTTGCTCAGCTGTACGGGATTATGAATATGACCTCAGTGACATGCTCTTTTCAGTCTTTCATCGAGCTGTCCAGTGCGGAGACGTGTCCTCCTTCCCTGTGCTGAAGGGGAGAGCACATCCACAGCATTTTTCATCTGTAATGGAGAACAGGAGGGACGTGTCACACTGGACCTCACCTCTGAGTTTAGCCTGATGGGGGCTTGAGCAACACAGCTATCACGCTGTCCAGGGACTCTGAAAAGAGATGGGAGAGGGAGAGAGGCAGAAAGAGAGAGAGAGAGAGTCAGAGGGAGAGAGAGAGAAGACTGAAAAGAAGACATAATATTGAAAATAGAGGGAAACATTACTGCAGTATAACCGTCATAATTTTTACAGAGATCTGACTTATAAGCGTCCCCTTAAGAAGCGGAAGATCTGAGAGGTTTCAGCGGGTCAGATATACACCAATTAATTCACCGCTGAGCTGGAGCAGTCTGGCTGAACTGCATGAAATTAAAACATTAAATACTCGCTCTGTCCTTCTGTCCTGGTCCTTAGATCACACAGAGAAAGCCACAGAGCCCGATCAAGCAGAAACATTACTGTCATACATGGGCCCTGGCAACAATGAATCATTTCCCAGGAAAAAAACAATCTAATATTCTTCTAGATAACACTGTGGTGTCTTTTTTTTTTTTGTTTTGTTTTTTTGGCTTTTCCTGCCCGGTGAAGTCCTCTGTAAGTAGCTGTGTCCTCTGTAATAATCGGGTGAACTTTGTAAATAAGTTTGAATTATCTCCTGCTGAGTGCAGATGGTATCAGTCTGATTTGTTTACATTTTTGCCCTGTCTGCAAGACAGAATTATTATGTCCCTAAATCCATAAAAACACTGTTTTTCTTTAAACCTCTTCCATGACTCACTACCTAAAAGGACTACCTAAAACTTTGGGAAACTTTTTATTGCCCGGGATTTCTATTCAATGCAGGAAATGCCGCCATTTTACCATGGCAATGAGACCTGCTTTCTTGTGTGGTGGATTGTGAATCTTTCCCGTCTGGTGGTGGGCTGTATAAAGTTCACGTGCTGAGTTGAGACAGTGCTCATTGTCTCAGGACGCTGACAAATATGTTTTTAATGAACTGGTGATGGATAAACGAGAAAATGGAACGACTGAGAATTCATGCTATTTATCTTAATGATAGATACCTGGCAGGGGATTAACTGTTTAAAAGAATGCACATTTGAGTTTCTGTTCATATTGAGACATTTTGGATTTGGGAATTGTTGAAACGCCCCATTGAAAAAAGAAATCCAACAGTGTGTATCGCATTCATGTGGTAAGATCAGATTGTATGTGGACAAACAATCTTATTTCTTTATTATTTAATTAGTACTGAAGTCTTAGGCTATTGGGCTCAACACAGAATGTGAACACTTTCTCAGAGAGCTCAGGTTCCCTTAAATAGGTCAGAGAGAACAGGAAGAATCCTTCAGTTTCCGGTTGGAAAACTGGGATTTAGCCAAATGCTATTTTGAATGATGTTGAAGTCCAGTGTTTATGAGCTTAGAAGTAAAATAAAGATTAAACATCACTGAGCTGACTGGTTGGCTATTCGTAGTGAATCCAACTTTATCCCACACAGAGTCAATTGTTTGATGATTCTTTAAAATTCATACAACGGGAAAAAAAGGGGAAAAAATCAGCCAGATGAAAGCACAGATGGTGTTTGTTTGGGCATATTAAAATCTTCTGAGGACCAGCTATTGTACTTTTCATGAGCTCTGTGTGTTCCAAAGTCATTCCAAACGAGGAATTAAATATCGGCATTAACACAGACGCCGTAATCCAAACAAGGCAAAGACACACAAAGTCAATAGAATTCTGTGTGTCCCGAGAGCAAGGTTGGAATCTCATTGGCTGCGGCGGGTTCTGCTTGTAAAACAGCGGCCTGGTCCTCCCCGCTCCTACACCCGAACTGCTGAAAGGCCATGTCCACCCTGCCCTCGTTGTCATTATGGGATGGGTGCTGTTCCGATCCAAAATGCTCTGACACTGGACAGTAGGGGCGGAGACGGTCCCAGTTGGGTTTGGCCACGAGTGACACGAGGCAAGCTGGCGCCGGCCAATCAGGGCCAGTAAATATTTACTGATCGAATGAAGTTGAAAGATACTCTGAGAACCGGGGCGACATTAGGTAAAGGGACACCGCCCCCCCCCCCCAAACACAGGCTAAAGAACAGAGGAGCCGACGCCGGGGCTCTTTGGTGAACTCTCTCTGTGGGGCCCCTTGTGTTCTTGGATTCATCTTGAAAGTGTGCTGTTGTTGGCCCTCGTCTTTAATCGCCCTTTAATCTCTGAGTCTGAGAAATCTCCCCTCTGTAGCTGATGTACTCGGAGTAAATTAAACACAGGTGTCAGGCTATTTACTGCACCCTGTTAGAGAGAATCATAAAAAAATGAATGATGGAAATTATTAAAGTAATATTTGCCGCTGACTCTGAGCTAAAGGAGAATTTAGAATGGGCGTGTGTTTGTGTGTGTGCGAGTGAGAAAGAGACAGAGAGAGTATATATAATATAATCATTATTGCATCTTTGCACTGAATGGTTTCAGATCTTTGGACAAAACATAATAGCAGACAAAGAGTAAACATAAAACACATTTTATGTTTAAAATTATTGTTTTAATAAAAAAGACATTATTACCCATATCTCCTATGTGAAAAAGTAATTGCCCCCTTAGATATGCGATTAATCGATGAACCAAATTTCCAGTTGGATTCAGGGTGGGTGATTGACTTGGCCGGTCAAGAACAGTCCACTTTTTGGCTCTGAAAAACTCCTTAGTTGCTTTAGCAGGGGGGTTTGGGGTCATTGTCCTGCTGTAAGGTGAAATGATATCCAATGAGTTTTGAGGCATTTGGTTGGATTGTGCAGGTAAGATGCTTCTACATACTTCAGAATTCATCCTGCTGCTGCCATCAGCAGCGACATAAGCAATGGAGATAAGTGAGCCACCACCACAGTGTTTCACAAATGGGGAGGGGTAGTTCCTTGGATCATGAGCAGTTCCTTTCTTTTTCCACTTTCTTCTTTCCATCACTCTGGTACTGTTTAATACTTGTCTCACCCATCCATAAGCCTTTGTTCCAGAACTACACCACTTTTTAAATGTACTTTTCAGCTAAATCTAACCTGGCTATTTGGTCTTCATATTGAGAGGCAACAGCAACATACACCAAATTCAACACTCCTAGAATCAACGACATGACACTCCTAGAATGAACTCCTGACCTTTTGTTAGCTTTCATGTGTGCATTTGTACACGTGTGTGAACGTGCAAGTTTGCGTATAAGTAAGTGTGCAAATGTTTTTGTACGTCTGTATACATTTTAATGTGAATATGTGTGCGTATGAAAGTGTGTGTGAGCGTGCATGTGAAAGAGCGAGCATATGTACTTGTATGTGTGTTTATGTGAGCATGTGCGTTCCTCCATGGGAGTGGGTGCTGGAGAGTGTGCGCTGATGATTACATGGTTTTCCAGGCCAATGCTGTGGTTTAGGCTGAATATGACAGAACTCGGTGGGCTAAGTCCAGACCAGCGACCCCCCCCCCCCCCCCCCCCCCCCCCGCGCCCGCAGATACGTTTCCAAACGGCGACGTTTCTACGCGAGGGAAGCGAGGAACGCCGCAGCCCTAGCGAGCACGACCCGACCGCCCGCCTGGGTCCGGATCGTAAATTTCCGCTGCCCAGATCTTATCCGCCGGTCGCCCTCGCCAGCTGGACGCCGAGGCATACTTTATAAAACCCGCCGCGCGGCGCCGCTAAATTAAACGCGAAAACAAGCCTCCAGGAACACAGAGGTGGAGCTCCTTATCTAAAACACCCAGCCACCGACCCCATTTCTCTGCCTTTGTCATTTATTTCTCCGTAGAAGAGAACTGAACCTGGCAATTGCGGGAGGTTTTCCTTCTCAAAAGCATTTATGTCTGTTCCGTACAGGAATAGTCGTCCAATTTCAGAAGCACTTCCTGCTGAGAATGATGCGATCTCGTAAAGTCCGCCTCGTCCCGCGCACAGATCACATCTAATCATTCTCCGCAATCACACTCCAGCTGAAGGTGCAGATTACTCAACAAATTAAGAAAAATGCTACTTCCTGTCGCATCCTTTATAAAGGTGACATTTTATACACCGGGTTTAGTGTTATCTCCTCGCGCTTTTCCATTTCGCGGACCTACATCTACATTTTATGTGCCGCTTCATTTTGGACTGTGAAATTTCTCCTGAAGCTCCCCCCCTCCCCCCACCCAAACCACCCCCAAAAAAGTGTTATGAAATCCTTGAAAGGTGTTTCACAAAGATTATAAATACTATGAAGAAATTTAAAGACTTTCTTCTTCTTCTTCTTCTTCTTCTCCTCCTCCTTCTCCCATTTCTTCTTCTTCTTCTTCTCCTCCTCCTCCTCCTTCCCCATTGTTGTGATTGGAGCAGTCAAACATGGCTGCTGAGGCTGTGCTCCTGCTAGGCCCGTTTGACCAGCCGATGTTCTGGGCTGGAAACGGCTCCCCGCAGAACAGCGAGGGAGGGAACGCCGCGGGAGAAGCGTCGAGCCGCCGAGGCGCGTTCGAAAAGGACGGGAGCGCACTCCGTAAAGGGGGGCTGGGGAGGGGGGGCGGGGGGGGGGGGGGGGGGAGGGGGGGTTGGCTCTTTGACTGGAGCTGCACATTCATCTGGCTGAGGCAGGCCAACAAGGCCCAGGAGAAGAGTGAAGGTAAAGTTAATCTGCATCCATGTTAACGCTGGGAAAATTATGTGAACTCACATCCAGTGCCACATCCAGACGGCAGCTCGCGGGCATTCAGTCACTTTGAAACCTTAAAAATAAAATAAAATAAAATAAAATAAAATAAAATAAAATAAAATAAATAAATAAATAAATAAATAAATAAATAAATAAACATCCGTGTCCCAAAGGTTTCATTTGTGAGAAGGTGCCCAAGACGTCAAAGCGCTGCGAGTGAAAACAAACCAGCGAGAAGTGTGTGTGCGCCCTCGAAGACAGCTCCCATTAATGCGCACCGACACCTTTTAAAAAATAAGAGCGGGTCCCTGACTGCGCCTTCTCCGCAATATCACTATTACTCCCTCTAATGAATAATGCATGCGAGAGCCCCTATTTCAGTCAGCCGCCTCTTTGATATTTATTATCATCACTGTACGCTTTCTAATTCAATTTCTTCCCTCTGAAAGCGGGAAAGTAAATCCATTCATCACAGGCCGGGGGGGGAGGGAAAAAAAAGCAACTTAATTTCCAAAGTTTTACCTGGAAAAGAAAAAAAGTCTCGACATACCCAGAAATACTGAAAGAAAATCCGTTCGTGTACAGCGTCACTCAGTGTCTTATTTTCGTTTGACGCGAAAGTCGCCACCAGTGTTAATTGTTATGAATAAGATATGTAAAGTACAGACACTTTGAGTGAAGAGACAGGAAGAAATAAAAAGAACTATGTATAAATTATTCGTGCCAGGAGGGAGGCTGAAATAGTTTCATTTGCTTTCTGGGTGCCAAACCAGAGCCTTTAATATGTTTCATTATTTTAAATGTATGCCGTCTAGCCTTTTGTATTCAATGCCCATACTTAAGTTCAGGGTCTGTTTCCCCCACTGAAAGTCTCTAATTATTTTTTTTCCCATTTATTTAAAACATATGTAGGATCCATAAACACACACAGGAAACATATCCTGCCATTGTGCTTGCAAAGTGAACAATTATGTTGCTTATTATGCTCCCCGAGCTGTTGAAGTGTTCACCGTGGAGACCACATAGGCGGGGCCTTCAGAATAAGCGCTCCTCGTTCACTGCTCTGCGTTAAACCCACACATTCTATTGACTGAGCACAGCACACCGCCCTTGACACTTGAACACTACCCCGTATTAAACCTACACATTTCCCTGCGTTAACCACTTAGCGCGTACCCCCTAGTGTTCAGCACGCCGGCGTAACTAGATTTTTCAACTCAGACACTCCTTGCTCCTGCAACCAAAAGTATGAGTTGAGAACAGAAACGCTTTGTTTTCGTTTCATTAGTAGACGATATGTGACAACTATGCCAAACTATGCTGGAGTTTTGCAGCGCCAACATTGTTGCTCTAGTCGTTCATTTAACACTCACTCCCTCCCTGCAGTCTCATCTTCAACTACACCCCCCACCCATGACATAATGGACAATATTGTCTATCTGGGCATTGATAAAAATATATTTTCACCACTCAAATATTGTATTTCATCATAGCAACAAGATAAACCCGACAATAGCCCTAAGATATGCCAATACAGCAGTGAAAACGCTGCTCACTGAATAACGAAATAAACAAGAATCTAAGTTAGTATTGTAAATGGTACAAATGTCTTGCTTCGTTTGAGCCATTTGTCAAGTCTCTGTGGTGTTCACATCTGGAGTTATAAAGCTTTAAATAGGGTACCCCCTAAAATTGCAAGGATTGGCCAGATTTGGCATGTGCGCTAAGGGGTTAAACCTGAACACTGCCCTGTATTAAACCTACACACTCCTTTAACTGAACACAGCACACTGCAGTGTATTAAACCTACACACTCCTTTAACTGAACACAGCACACTGCAGTGTATTAAACCTACACACTCCTTTAACTGAACACAGCACACTGCCCTGTATTAAACCTACACACTCCTTTAACTGAACACAGCACACTGCCCTGTATTAAACCTACACACTCCTTTAACTGAACACAGCACACTGCCCTGTATTAAACCTACACACTCCTTTAACTGAACACAGCACACTGCAGTGTATTAAACCTACACACTCCTTTAACTGAACACAGCACACTGCAGTGTATTAAACCTACACACTCCTTTAACTGAACACAGCACACTGCAGTGTATTAAACCTACACACTCATTTAACTGAACACAGCACACTGCAGTGTATTACACCTACACACTCCTTTAACTGAACACAGCACACTGCAGTGTATTAAACCTACACACTCCTTTAACTGAACACAGCACACTGCCCTGTATTAAACCTACACACTCCTTTAACTGAACACAGCACACTGCAGTGTATTAAACCTACACACTCCTTTAACTGAACACAGCACACTGCCCTGTATTAAACCTACACACTCCTTTAACTGAACACAGCACACTACCCGGTTACTAACCCTGAACACTGCTCTGTATGAGGATGGCAGAGGTGAGACTCAGATCCGAGGACGTTTGTTGAACTGACGGAGCAGTCAGCAATGAGCGTGAGAGGATTGAGCATCTTGTGAAGAGCACATGTCCCAAAGCGCGCCCTCACCCAAGCCCTAATCCCTAATCTGGCCCGCACATGTGCTCTGAAGATGGGGACGCAGTGCCAGGAGAGGCATCTGCATGGGCCAGTGCACCGCCAGCCCGGGCAGCCGGCCAATCACAGCGTCTCGCTCGCTCACATGCTCTCAGTGTCTGACCGACGCCTGAGCGAATGTCTTTAAAAACGGCAGGACGTGGTCCGCAAGGCTGTAGGCACTGGGATTTTGGTGGCCCTATACAAGTAGTAACCGGGGCAACAGGGGCAATTGTGGACCAGGGAACCAATGCTGGAACAAAAGCTATTCGCTCCCTCTGAATATTGTACACTTAAAATGTCTTTCAAAATTTTTTTTTAACATTTAAAACCTGAATTGTGTGGCCCATCCATGGTTATGGCCCCAAACGACCTCATAGACCGTTTATGGCAGCAGCGGGCTCTGAGCAAGGCCTGCAACTGTGATGAAGATGAAGGGATAATATATCCCCCGACAGCACAAGCGATCAGTGCTGGTGACACAACAGCCATTCAGCCCAGCTCAAACGCAGACACATTCAGATGGATTTCACCACTTCCTCTAGCATTTACAAGGCCCCTGCTTAAAATAATCAATAAGACCAGGACGCTGGATGTCAGCGATGATAAAAACATTGCTTAAACAATGTCTTTCCGCTGAATGTGGGAACGCATTAGCACTTAATCACTAAAAATCATTCGACTGATGTGCCACGGTTGCAATTGTATTGTGTGAATCTGCTTCGGACGGGTTGTAGATCTTTTGAAAACTTACACGGTGCGCACTTTAGGTCTCTCGCCATAGAAACTCCTACAGGGTTGCAATGCTGGTTGCCAGGGGTCAAAGGTGACTGAAGTCCGAAACAGGAAGAGGAAGCGGCCATGGATTGCATTGCAGTCGTTTGTTTATGTTTGGAAAACAAATTATAGACACTGCAGAGACAGGGGCCCCCCAAACCGGGCTCCTCTTCAGCTGTGGAGGTGTGAGAACATCTGAAAGAGGCATGTGTTTTCACCACGGCTGTAATCAGATCCGCACCGCAGACATGGGCCTCTCTCACTCAGTGTAACTGCGACTCTGTGCGAGTAGCCAAGCTCTAATTGGCTAAGACCATAATAAGACCATAACCGTGAGTCGCTCGTCACTCGTACCGCGGTCACGTCTGCACAAACGAAGCGCCGAAGGCAAGATCGTCTGACCACAATGCAGACAGCGCAGTTTTCCTGGCTCTGCTCTTATCGTCCTTTTTGGCTTTTATTTAAGTTTTTGTTGTTTTTGTTTTGTGGCGAGATCTAAACGACCACCGCGGCACGGCAGCGGGCTTGGCTTGTGTACGCAGAGCGCGGTGTCCCGGGGTTAGCGGCAGGCCGAGGATTGATGTCGGCAAAAACCCGAAAAAGCAGGAATACATTATTCATGAAGGGTGAGCGAACCGGACGGAGACGGACGAACTCGAACCGAAACTGACCGTCACACCCGAGAAACCGGACCGCGTGGCGAAAAGCCACGGGCCGGATTATAATCACGGTTCACGCTGCGCGTCCCAGGAAAGAGCCGCCTCTCATTGCTAAAACATTACGGCGTAAAAAAAAATACCGGGCTCTTCCAGAAGGTGAACTTACTTTTTTCCCCGTACCACGCAGAGAACTTGACCTCGATTCCCTCCCCCTTCGATAATGGATTAGCCCTTTTTTAACCGCAGCGAGCGCCAAGATCAAGTGGGCAAAAGTGCACCCTCGCCACGGCACATTTGTATATGTGTTAATTAAAGGATCGTTTGATTTATGAGTAAGTTGCGAGATTTAAAATAAAATCGCGGCGCTATAAATCAGCGGACTTTTCCGGACTCGGTGCCCCCAGGTAGATAGCCGGCTTCCGAAAAATTCAAAGTTCAAAAAATCAATAAAAGCAGAGCGTACAAAAACATGAATCACACCCGGGGAGAGGGAAGGAATGAGAAACGTTCTCGGGGACGAGGCTGATTTATCTGTCTGGATATCGCCCGGCCGGACTTAAACGGGAAAGAAACTTCCACCGGAATGGCGGAAGATGAACGCCTCAGATGAACGTCTGACACGGATCTCGGCAGAAGCGCGGCTACAATGACTTCAGCCGCAACCTTAACCGCAACCTCGGGCCTTAACCACTTCCAGGCAGGCTGCAGCTTCCCGCCAATTCACCCAGGAACTCGCATCGCGTCAGTTCTTTGACGCGAGGGCAGTCTGCAGGACGTACGGATGCCTTGGCATGTTTGAGACGAGAGGATTTGTGGAAACACACTGGAAACACTGGAGTGTTGTGCCATGTTTGTCGTAAGAACCTACTCCTCAGGCATTAAACAGTCATAGACAACTATGACAACTGCTACAGTAGCAATATAATAATTGTCAAATGCAAAATTAAACTGAATACAGCTGATGGATTCAGTAAGCCAAGTCAAGTATTCTGACTTGACCAGGGTGGATCATGCAGACTTATGTAACTAACAAATTCATTTGAGCTTCCATTCAACGATTTTAAATGCACTTCCCCTGTTTGGTTGGAATGCCCAATGGTGCCTGTGCTGTAACGCTCAACGAAATAAGCATGCAATGCTGCCTCTACTTCTCACATGTTGGGTAGGTCAGGCTCACACAGACCAGAGCAGGAGGAAGACACTACATAGGGAATCTGGCAGGCTGAAACTCTCCCTCACTGGGCAACGCTAGTGGTAAATACCAGGCTGCACAGTCCACAATTTTTCTATGAAATCATTTATTTTTTTAATAAATAAAGTAGTTTACCGCTCAATATGGGAACTGTATCAGTATGCGAGAGAGAAAAAAAATCAGATCAAATGATAGAGTCAATCTGTACACTGGGAATTTTAACGTTGACAAAAAATTAAATTACACATGACTATAAAGAATGTGTTTTGGGCCCCTTTTAATTTCAGGGGAGTTCAGCTTTTCCAATCTCATATTTTAATTTCGAAAGTTTTCAATTGTGAAGGAGAAAATTTAGATGGCTTTTACTACAGAGCTCTCCACAGGGTATCCACGAAAGCCAGCTCTGAATTTAAAAAGGAAAATAGTCAAGAGAACTGGCCTAATTTTCTAAGTAGGCGCTGATGTCAGCACAGAAGATTTTGCACAAACCCGAAGTATCTCTGTCCAAAAACGATAGTACAAACAGTCCATTTGACATTACCATGACAACTGGGGAAAAAAACCTGCATTTGATTTCTGAATAAGACGTAGTTCTTCAAACAAGATTATGATATTTAGTTACTCAGGGTAATTTCATTGGAACAGCATGAATTTGTCAATAGGCGGTTCAGCACAGTCCAACTTCAACTTCGGGATCTGACTCGAACATGTATGGTAGCACCTGCTCTTATAATATGGAATTGTCCGGCATTGAAGAATAAGATCTTGCATTCCTCATTGAATCAATATGGGAAACAATGTGTTCTGTATTTTCACACACAAAGTTCTATACACACACACACACACACACAAAGTTTTTCACAATAGTGAAGAAAACCCTAATATTGAATAAAACAAAGCCGATCGTGCTGCTGGGTGACTCATTCGGTTAAGGCACCATGGTGTGGTTCTTAATGAGCCCGACAGTCTCGGATCGAATCCGGACTATGCCGGTGCCAACTGTGGCTGGTAGCTGCACAGGTCAATGTGCAACTGGAGATTATATTGCTCTGTGCCCTGTGTGACTATCTAGTGACCCCCACCGCTCAATAGGGTGCCCACACACAACAGGATAACTGTGACCTCATTAGATGCTCAGGTGGATGCAGTGTTTCCCATTGTGCAGGTAAAGATTTGTAGATCATAGCCTTAGCCCAGTAAGCTAAAGTCAGACAGGAGAACTAGGTGGAGCTGGAACACACACACACACACACACACACATGCTCTCACACACACTCACTCACACGCACACACACACATGCGCGCACGCACACACACACATGCTCACACACACACACACACACACGCGCACACACCCCGCCTATAAAAACTTCAGCTCATCACTTACGGGCCATTTGCCATAACGTCTCGCTAATGACCACCTGTCTTGTCGTTGTCATCTCTCATCATAAAGGGCCAATCAGCATGCACATAAGTGCATGTTTAAAAAAAGAAAACGGGAGCAGAATGGCCTGGAAGACAGCAGTCGCGACCCGGCGCTGTATTTGACGGCCTGCTTCCTGCGGCAGGAGCACTCTAATCAGGGCAGAGGGCCGAGCTCCGAGACGGCGACGGGGAGGATTTAGCGCGGAAGGACTCGGGCGGAATGCCGAGCCGGCTCCCTCCCCCCCCCTTTAACTTGCGGCTCCGCGACGCCGGTGTCCCTGCCCTGTTTGCGTGAAGAATCTCTACTTCAGAAACGCTTAGCCGGGCCCGTGTTCTCTGCAGAAAAGAGCACTCGGCCCAATGATAATGGCACCTAATACCAGTTTTTGGTTTTGCGTCAGTAATGTCACGCCGGGCCCGTGTTCTCTGCAGTTTTGGCTCTCCGGAGAGTGAGCAACCGAGGCAGTGGTAGTTTCTGTCTGCGGCTGGAGTGAGATGCTACCGCCCAGCTGCAGGGGGATTTGAAGCACTTCTCCTGCACAACTTATTGATCAGATGGCGGGTGCAATCAAAGGCAGGGGCTGGGACTTTAAGCACCCTGTAAGTCATGTGTCAGGCAGCCCGGTACTGCGGGTATGGCTGAGGTGTGCGTGTGTGCGTGTGTGCGTGTGTGCGTGTGTGCGTGTGTGTGTGTGTGCGTGTGTGCGTGTGTTAGTGTGTGTGTGTGTGAGTGAGTGAGTGTGTGTGCGTGTGTGCGTGTGTGAGTGTGTGTGTGTGAGTGAGTGAGTGAGTGTGTGCGTGTGTGTGTGTGCGTGTGTGAGTGTGTGTGTGTGAGTGAGTGAGTGTGTGTGTGTGTGTGCGTGTGTGCGTGTGTGAGTGTGTGGGTGTGAGTGAGTGAGTGTGTGTGTGTGTGCGTGTGTGCGTGTGTGAGTGTGTGTGTGTGTGTGTGTGTGTGTTTGTGTGTGTGTGTGTGTGTATTCAGCCTCCCTAAGTTCCCCCTCTCCCCTCACAGGCATCCCCCCATGTGACCCTAGCCTGGATCCCGATCTGAGGATGAAGAGCACCCCCAAACACACACACACACACACACACACATTCACACACTCAGTAACACACATACACATACACGCACTCACACACTCAGTAACACACATACGCACACACACACACAGTAACACACACACACACACACATACACACACAGTAACAAACACTCACACACTCAGTAACACACATACACATGCACACACTCACACTCGGTAACACACATGCCCACACACGCACACACTATGATTAAAAGGGAGATGGACTCACAGCCCGTGTTACCTTCATAAGATAACAAATGCGAATAAAGTGCGTCCCCTTCTCCCCGACATTCAGCACAACGGATAAAGGCATAACAAAGCAAAACAGGGCTGCAGTCAGGAAAAGGCGGCACCCCCCCCCCCCCCCACCCCCCCGCCGCCAGCGCGTGCACTGCATCGCCATAGCGACTCCCGCCCTCCGTGTTCCCTGCTTGATCCTGTCCAGCCGAACCCGTAACTCTAAGCCTCGGCCAGGCGGGCTGTTGGTCTCCCTGAGAGGTATACTGTTCCTGTTCCTGAGAGGTATACTGTTCCTGTGCTCCGCTGGGCCCGCAGTCATTTTTATGTTCGCTAGTGACAAGACTACCCCCCCAAAACAACGGCTGTGATCTCAGTCTCTCAGGCGCGAGCGAATTAATGTTTGAATACACGAAAGGTCGTTCAGAAACCTTTCGCTGTTCTCCCCCTACGAAATAATGACTCTGCGCGAGCTCCGGGGTCTGCGTGGCTCGCTGCGCCTTTGTTCCCGTAATGATGTGTTGCTTTGTGAAACAAACCCCGCGCCGTACGCATCTACTGACAAACTAATTGCTTTGCCTTTTCCAGCCTCGCGTCGTTACTCGTAATTACGTTTAAATCCTTTTCTTTCGAGCAAATTTCATTGAAAAGTTTTTTTTTTTTTGTCGCATTCTGAAGAAAGGAAATTTTTTTTTTAAAGGTCACTATATTGTTGGAAGATCTACAGCGCATCCAGTCAGGTGATTTACTGACATCACACCACTTCAACGTAATGATGTCTGACCTTCCATCTGAGAGAGGGAGAGAGAGAGAGAGAGAGAGAGAGAGGAACGCTAGTGCATTTCTGCATGGATATGTGTGTTTACATGTGTGTGATAGAGCGTGTAAGTCAGTATTTGTATGTGCAAGAGCACTTCCTAATTCATGTTTATGTAAACATGTGTGTATAAAAGGGAACGGGGAGAGAGTGAAAGAGAGAGAGAAACAGAGAGAGAGACAGAGGGAGAGGAAGAGCTGGTGGCTTCACACAGCTGAAGTGCAATTAAGGCACACAGAGGAGAGGAGTGTAAGAGAGACTGATAGCCTCAGCTTGTGACATCACCTCCACCCACATCGGTCCATGCGAAGATTTGTTCTAGCACAGGAAGCTGCCTCCTGAGCTTTGATCAGTCACATGTCGCTTTCCTGCTTCCTGAGTGGTTCCTCCAGCCAGTACATCCAAGATGCCCATCAATGCCAGTCGTACAGCATACTCTGTCCTTTATGACATCACAGGCAATTTACCTGCCAGTACTACAGCTGTGTCAAATGGTTACAAAACAGCTTTTTGTCGATTTTGGCAATTTGAAGTCCCACATGATGTGCTACATTAATTACATCAATTACATTTGACGGCGGCTAATTCTTTAATGCTGTGGGGAAGTCAAAATTTCATGGCCGTGCCCCACATGGTTCATGCCGCTCCACTAAGCCATGTTAATTCGACATTCACCTCAGAGTAATCTCAAAGGAAAAAGAGGGAAATTGTTTTAAAATAACTGACTAACGGAAATTATTTGAAGCCAGTCAACCCCCCAGTAGGCTGGAACAGTGCTCTGACAAAAGAGAGGAACAAAAACCACAATTACTCTTAATAGAATGCTGAAAAAAAGTTCTACATTTACATTTACAGTAGTTGAATTTGTAGTGTTGGTCATGCTGTTTGGTTTGATAGCCTTTAAGAAAGACTGCGGTTCTGCAAATGCAATTATATTTTTAAAAAAAGTGTTTTTCTTTTCTTTTTTTGAGGGAAAAACTCCTGGCTCTGATATATTTTTGTATTTTTATGTTAAAGCAAATTGGCCACACTGACGCAGATCAGTCTCCGCTTGAATTAATACTTGACATAACGGTTAATATTTAAAACTCTGCACCAGAGTTTTACAGAAGCCACTCATAATCCACTACGGAACTAAAACACACAGTTTTAAATAGCCTCCACTGGGAGGCTGCTTTAGCCTTCACAATATGATGGTGTCGCCTGTTGTCGACTGAGAAAAAGCCTCTGTCTCTGTATATTGACAAGGTGAAAACATTCATTCACATTTTTTTCCAGCATTGTGTAAGACAACATATTCTCACAATATTACTAGCATTTGGATATACACCGGGTAAGCCATTTACAGTGTTACAAAAGTTAGTTAGGCAAAATAACAATCCAACATAGGTACTGGGTTTGCACTGTTGTGAGTAAATTCTGGAGGTGCTTACACACACACACACACTCTCTCTCTTTCTCTCACACACACGCACACACACACACATACACACACACACTGTCTCACACACGCACACACACGCACACACACACACACATGCACACACGCACGCACACACACGCACGCACACACACACACGCACACACACACAGGCTTGGCTTGCCTTTGTCCTCAACAATGAGCAAGTTGTATCTCACAGTAACTTCCATAAGCAAATGCACAAAAACATAATATCATGTATACATTGAACTTGTGTATAATGTGTATAATGTGAACAGCTGGTTGACCAGCTAAAAAAGAAGTGTCGAAAAACACAGCTTAAACCAACACGAGCCAGTTAAGCTGGCTTAAGATGGAATTTCCAGCAGGGTGGCACAGCTTAGCTATTGAAATGAACAGAATCCCGGGGTGAGAAAATTGCAGCGAACACCAGGGAGCCATCATAAGCAACAACCAAAGAGCCAGAGAGACACAGAGCTACGTAATAAGCTCTTATACCTTATACGATGAAAGCTTTTATCTAGCTCTGCTTAGTGTCGTGATGCTGGACAGACTCAGTTATTTACACATTATGCGCAGACTGCAGAGAAGTGAGTCTGGAGTGGAAAAGAAAGTCAAATTTTCCATCAAGGAGCAGTTTGAGCGGCCAAATACTAAGAAATGATATGTTTCTGTCGCAGCCAGGTGTATGACAAGGCCATTATTTAACACCGTGTTTCCTTTCAAGCTGAGCGTGACACTGTGAATTTCTGTATCTCCTTCTTCCTCTCAAAGTTCACCCTGCCTAGTCAGCCCATTGCAGAACTGATGAGAACATATAAATTTAAGAGACGATTTGAAGTGAATGGCAGGGAGTGGAAGACATCACTTCATGCCAAATATATTTTTATTTTTGGCTGAGACAAGACTTCGCAGTCCTCGTTACGACTTACAGTTTCGCGTTCATTTCTGGTGGCAACGGGGGAATTGATTTTTCTCTTTTTTATGATGCCTCTTCTTCTGCCATCGACTGCTGTGCAATTATCATGTTTTTTGTTGCACATTTCCCTCTTTTCTAAACGATTCTAGTGACATAGTGGCAATTAAGGAGGAGATAACTAATTAACTAATTGAACATCTGTTGACAATTTTTTAATATCCATTCTCCTCATCCGTTTTGTAAATTTTTTGTGTTACGTATGGTCTTCAGTCTTCATTTTGATCTTTTTATATTTCTCATTCCCCTATGTATAGATATAAGTGCGATACATCTTTTTCGATGCTTTTTTCCCCCAAATGCTTCGCCCTCTACAGCTGTACCTGCAGCTATTTATTTAGAATTTCTCTTTCTAAAATAGAACATTCTCTGAAAGCTGATGTTTTATTGGGCTGTTCTGCCCTGCTGTGTTGGTTTAAAAGAACCTGGTGGGTTGGACACAAACAGAGAGACAAAGGGAGGCATACTCTCTCTCTCTCTCTCTCTCTCTCTCAGAAAAGTGTATCCTCTTTTTATAGCAGCACTCTTTTACAGAGTACCTGGAACACCACTGTTCAGTCTGTACACATGTTTCCAAGAAAAAAACAAAAACAAACACTCCATGTTCACTGGTTTGAAGAAATAAACGAACCATATGAGACTGTGTTTCTCTCTCTTCCTGTCTTTTTGTCTCTTCCTCTCACTTTCCCTCTCCCATTTCCCTCTCTCTCCCTCGCTCCTCATCTTGTTTCAGAGCCCGTAATGCATTGTAGATGACAGAGAGAGGTGGCACTCAGCCATCAGAAACGTTCATTAGAAACCCAATCTTCCGCATCCTCCGCCCATCAGTTGGACATTACCCAACATATATGTCTCAATATTCATGTTAACCTAATGAGAAACCAATCAGAGGAGGCTGCGTCTCCGGTGATGGCCTTTTGGCGACATCCTAGCCGCGGGGTTTAGAGAAGAGCTGCTCGATGCAGGGGAATAAATCACTTCGGAGGACGGTCCTCATACCTCCCTCGCTCGCTCCTTATAATTAGTTTACTGTGACAGCCAGTCATCTGTGTCACATTTAATCTCCCGCTCAGGTCATTTAACCTGCACACGTCCGTGGGCTGCCTCGTGCGGACTCTGAGCACCAGCGCGTGGGGCGAACCGTCCATGCAGCCAAAATGGAGGACGACCGCGCGTCTGCATGACGAGTCCAATCCAATTACCGTCCCTAGGTTTAACGAGTAAGTGCGAATTATGAACAAGAACCCAGATAAAGCTCAGTCACGCAACAGATAAACATTCGGGTTTCATTTCTCACTAGTGAATTGAGGCAGTCCCTGCAATAGTTTGGAGACCTGTCCAGGGTGTATTCCTGCCTCTCGCCCAATGCATGCTGGGATAGGCTCCGGCACCCCCCACGACCCTGCCCAGGAATAAGCGGGTATAGATAACGGACTGATGGATGGAACTGGGACAGTTAGCCAAAGCGGTGAGGAAGATGATGAGACCTGAAGACCGTATCAGCAGAAAGATTTTGAACAGGTAGTTCGCCTTCATGACTCAGATGGTATGACCTCAGAACAACTGCTAAGCCAATCAAAACAGTCGATGACCTAGGAAGTCACATAGCACTGGTGATTTAGAAGAAGCTGCAGAAACAGGTGATGGAGTTTTGAGGCTTACTGATCAGATGAACATATATGTGCGCTTGGTGCAGACCACACCGAAGCTGGGTGCATTTTAGAACCATTTGCCATAAAGAATATAGTGACAGCAGTCAGAAAATGATGAGTGGGACGAAGATGGCGGAGCAGAAGGTTGGCAGACTCAGTATGTTTAGACTGGGTCCACCTTCTGTGGCTCGTGGGTGGTCAATAGCCAAACTCGAGGAACCGGAATACACCGGAGCAGGGGGAGATGGGGAGGGGGATGAGGACATTTCCAAAACCCAGGATGAGTGGTTATTATATTTCTGGCATTAGCGTTGATTGATAACACGGGGGAGTGAAGGTAGAGCTCGTTCTCCCGAGTTCACTGGAGCGAGGAGCAGTATAGCTGTTAGCATGCCGAGGCACGTGGAACCGAGAGGCGTCGCCGGGCGTTACCGTGACAGGCGGCCTCTCCTCCCGTCCCAACGGACCGCAGGAATGAGGAGGGGTCAGCGGTCCCCCCGGCCCTCGACGCAGTGCCTCATCGGCCCGCCGAAACAAGGGGGGGGGGGGGGGGGGGGGGGCAAAGGGAAAACCGGCTCAGGAGGCGCAGGAGAGGAGCGGGGAACCCGGCGGGCGAAAGGAGGGCAGATTTACGGCTGTTTATTTTTACAGGAAGTCAAGTCTACTGTGAAACTCTCCATTATTTCAGCTGGTTCGCCTCAGCGGGGGGGGGGGGGGGGGGGGGGGGGGGGGGGGGGGGGGGGGGGGGGGGGCCCGCTCCCGCTGTTTGTCCGAAAGCCTCGCGGCATTCGGGAAGCCAAAAATAACACGGCGCGGCGTTCTGCGCCAGGACGCTGCTCCCAACCTGCGGAGGACATCTGCCTTTCTCCGATAAAATATGAGAAAGGGCTGCATCCCCCGCTACAGCAGGCCGAGTTGAAACGATGGTCAAACTGACAAGAGCTGATAGGCATCGCACTGCTTATCATATTTTTTTTTGTCCACGGCTAGGTTACGTTTAACATTCAGAATGAACCTTCTGAGTTTTGCAGACAAATGGATCCCTTGTAGCATGGAAACAAATGGTTTCGTGGAGCTCACTGAGAGTCCGAAGGAGCTCTGTTTATAGCTCCTAGGTCATAAAGAGCGTTAGCGCGTATGGACAGTTAAACATTCCGTAAACACCAGTGTGTAAAGCGCTGGGAGGTCGCAGAGTGCAGTAGCAGCACAGTGAAGGCCTGTGTGAGGGTGTTTCATGTGGAGCCCAGCTGTGGGGACTGGATTTAGGGAAGCATCGGCCTGGATTTAGAGGGAATCTCCCCGGATTTGGGAGCGATGCCGGGACAGGACGGACGCCGTGTTATATCTAAAGAGGAGCCGGGCTCCACGACAGGGACCGCAGCCAGCTGTCTTCTTCCCTATTAGCCTCCGTTTAGCATCAAAGCAGGGATGACCCGTGCGCTTGGCTTAGAGTATCTGTGTTTAATTGCTTTGGCCTGATATGCTGGCAGTGCGGAAAGAGGCAGATGTCTTGGACGGTGACCTCATATATATTTCTGCCCATGCAGGGGAGAGAGACACCCAGCAGCACTTAAGTGAGGTCTGTCTCTGAGCCATCATGGAGCTTACCAGTAATGTCTACCCTCATTGTGATGTCACAGTGGACCTCAAAGTTCTCTCCCCGTCGCCATGACACCACAGTTCTATCCGTGTCCAAGGGCTCCAGAGGGAAGCAGATGTTAGCCTAAGAGGAAGCTATAACTCACCCCGGTGTGGACATGGCATGCCCCCCGTCTCTCTCACTTAACCCCCCGTGGAGGGACGGGGTTTCAGCAGAGCGTGTTCCAGTGTTCCGTCCTGGGCCTAGTCCTGGCGTGTACCAGGAGACTAACACGGACCCCCGTGTCAGCAAGAGGTTTAGCTCAGGGCTGTTCAGCTAGCACACAAAGTTCCCAAAGACTTGCAGCAACGCTGAAGCAGTATTGAACCTGATTAAGGAAAGCCTCTTTCAGAGGTAACCGGAAAAAAGAAAGAGAAAATATGCAAAAGCCTACTTTCTGCCTCTGAAGCACTCTAATGAACAGCAGCTAAATTCCCCTGTGGCCCTTGCAGTTCCAAACACACCTCGCCGTCTTCTGTCTGCGCATTTCGAATGCTAAAGGACGTCCCAGGACCGATCTCCGAACGCTCACGCGTGTTTTGCATATGGCGCACATCTCGTCAGCAGGGGGAAAAGTACCCATTGTGAGCCAAATTGCCGCTGGGCCATAAGAGGGAGCAGGCATTATCTCCTCACTGAGCGAGAATGGGAGAGTAATTTCATTTCGCGAACCCGCAACGGCTTCTGAGTATTCCGTCAAATTGATGAGGGTCCTGGTGCATTATGGGATGATGGGGGTGGTTTGGGCAGACGGGCTTGTCCATTATTCCTGTCGGTGCTGAGTGCCATTTCTCAAGCCAGGGGAAATAATAACAGTGCCCGGCAGCACTGACCTCAGTCGCACTGGACCCATGCAGTGTGCGCAGTGGTAATGGATCTTATGCACTGACACAGCTCACACAGCTTTGACTGTGAAAGCTGCAGATCTCTCTGAACCCTGAATAACATCACAGAGTCAGGGTAAGATAAGGCTTAAGGCCTTTGGTCATACAGCTGTTCGCAGTTGTACTGATGGATTTTAAATCCTCTGCATTTATACTGTAATCAGTTTAGTTATGGAGAGGGTGATGATGAGAAACCATACCATTGCATGACTTGTTGGTTGTGTACAGTTGGTCAACAGTTGGTCAAGTGATATGGTGAAACAGTCATTTAGTCATAATGAACTTTGTTATTAACTGTATGTGCAAGGTTTAGTCATTTGGTCATTATTTTATAGCCACACTGGCTGCCCTTCCAAAAGGAAAAAAAAAATGTTTTTTGGGTTTGTTTTCATGGCCCTGCCCCTTTGTTGTGTGCGTTTTGTGAATGCTTTGCGTGTGTGTGTGAGAGAGTGTGTATGTGTGTGTATACGTGTGTGTGTGAGAGAGTGTATGTGTGTGTGTGTGCGTACATGTATGTGTGTTTGTGTGTGTGTGTGTAAGTGTGTGTACGTGTGTGTGTGTGAGAGAGAGTGTATGTGTGTGTGTGTGTGTGTGTGCGCGTACATGTGTGTGTGTTTGCGTGTGTGTGTGTGTGCGCGCATCAGATTTCTACATTGAAAAAGAGAGCTGTTTACCCGTGCAAAATATGACCCTCCTCTTGCGTTATTACACGTAGCAAAAATGCAGAACTGAGTCATTTCTGAAGGAGTCCTCTCGGTGAACTGTGCGGTAAATGCTAGCATAATGTGCGGTTTGTAGCTGGAATTCGAGGAAACAACACTTTTCCCGTCACTCACAAAGTGGGGCGCATTTAGGGAAAACAGTTCAGCCTGTGGTTACAGGGGAGAAAAAAAACAAAAATCCCCTTTTGTGTCTGAAACGCTCCGCTCAAATTTCAGCGGCATCGTTTGAGCGGGACGGTGCCATCGCGGCGCGGCGGGCATCTGCGTACGGCCAGCTGGGCGCGTTTAGCCGCTCGCGCTCGTTTAGCGTTAGCCGGGCGGGGCGAGGCTCTCGGCGGCCTGACCCTTTTTTTCGCCGAATAAACACGGAGGCGCGGTCGCGCGTGACCTCCACGCAAGCGGAACCGTGTTATGCCTTCCCTGCTGCGTCCTTTCGAAAGAAAACGGTTTGCGTTTTTTACGGTTTCGAGGGGGATAGCGACTCCACCGATAATGACAGGAAGACGGCGGCCTCCGCTATCCGCGTTCCGCTACCCGCGTTCGAATCACGAACGACGAGAGCGCTGGGGCTGGACGTAATAACTTTAAAAGGCACCGAGCGGTTATTGGGTAATAAATTATGTACACCTAAACGCTGAAAAAAATAAAAAAGGTTCTTGCGCCGCCGTGAAGATGGCCGCTATTTCATCAATTTGCCGACCGCCCTTCGGGAGCAGTTTAAACACCGGTTCCTCCTGCAAGGTCAACTTTATGTTCTGACATTATCGGGGCCTTGTAAAGGAGCGTTTGCCCGTGCTCTGCCAAAATGTTTTCGAAAAAAGTCGATACCACTTATTCCACAGGATGCGCCCTCAACTCAATTTCAACTCCAGAATCACAATAACAAGCCGTTTGAAAAGTGAACGTGAATCCAAAACCACTGCAAAGGCCTTGGGAAACCAACCAGTTTTTTGTTTTTGAAAAAAAGGGACCGTCCCCTGAAACCTAGGCAACACCTTGTTGGTCCTGATTGGTGCAGGGAAGCTGAACACTGGATAAGGGTGGAGCTTACCTCCTGTAAACCTTTAGATAATACTCATACCTTCTATTCTACTTTTCATATCAGATGGACACGAAGAAGTTGGGTTTCTGCTGATCCTGTTTTTAATTCCTGAAGAATACTGAGCGGTTCGATTTCCTCAAATTCGACTGTTAATGCCTGAAGGACACTGAGTGGTTTGATTTCCTCAAATTCTACAGGTAATGCCTGAAGGACACTGAGCGGTTCGATTTCCTTGGATTTGGATGCAAATTGCTGAAATTTGCGCATCTGTTTCAGGTCAGCTTCCCCTTGTGTTTGCTCAGATCTGATATCTCCCTCCATCAGCCGGGCCAGGTGTGTGCAGATGGGGAGGTTAGGCCAGAGAGCCGGCAGGCATCTCTAGTTTTGGTGCGCTCGGGGGTTCCAGAAAACATCGCCCCGTCGGTGTAGCTGCGCGTCTATGTCAGTGAGGTAGGGTATCCATGGAGACAGCTCAGGCCTCACATTCCGCACGCCTTCACCCAAATCCCCCCCCACCCCCCTCCCCCCCACGTCCGGCTTGGAAGGTACCGCGGAGCGGGGATTTTCGAAAAGGCGCGGTGGTTTACCTCAAAGTGCGTCAGAGAAACAGGAGCTTAGCCCACACTGCCGCCGCTGGGCTGAGCCTGAGAGAGAAGTGGAGAGAATTCCATTTCCACTGGCATTCCTATTCAACAGGACTGCCAAAGACAAAAACGAGTATTCCTACTGTCCGCAGACCGTAATACAAACAAACCAGAGCATGGTACATATAATACCCTGCAACAAAAATGTCATAAATCGAGCCATATTTGGTATCGATTACTACCGCATTAAATATAAGCAACTATATATATATATATATATATATATACAGTGCAGTCCAGCACATTTTGAAATTTAACAATGACAATGCGGTTAAAGTGCAGGTTGTCACCATTAATCTAAGGGTATTGATTTAAATAAATTTCATTCAAGGGGTACCTAACACAAAGTAATCGGACAAATGAACATATTCTGAAATAAAGTCATCAGGGTGATGCTTTGCCTGGCCTGTATGGTGTCTTCAGTTGCTGTTTGTTTCGCCTTCTGTTTGTTTCGCCTCGTGTGTTTTGTCTTCAGCAAGTGAAATGCATGTTGAGTTGGATTCAGGTCAGGTGATTGACTTAGCCAGTCAAGAAAATTCAAGCTTTTGGCCTTTAAAAAGTCCTTGGTTGTTTTAGCTGTATGTTTGGGGTCATTGTCCTACTGCAAGGTGAAGTGCCATCCAATGAGTTTTCTCCAATGAGTCATATGGTTGGATCTGAGCAGATAAGGCACTTCAGAATTCATCCTGCTGCTGTCGTCAGCAGTCACATCATCAATGGAGACAAGTGAGTCAGTCCGGTTGCAGCAATACATGCCCAAGTCATAACACTACCTCTACCAAGTTTCACAGATGGGAGTGATGCATATATCTATTTGTAAATAGATACAAGTGCAGTGGATTTGACTTTTACCTGCTAATACATATACTGTATGTGTCACCTATCAATATACCATCCAACCATCCACTATCTATACCTGGGAGGGGGGAGGGGGCTGGAGCCAATCCCAGGGTGCAATGGGAGGCAGGAATACAACCTGGCAGGTCGGAAAACTTATTGCAGGACACACACACGATTCACTCACACACTGGGCAATGTCCCAGAGGAAACCCACACGGATGCAAACTCCACATAGAAAGGCCCAGGCCAGGATTCAACCTTCTTGCTGTGAGGCTACAGTGCTACCCACTGCACCACCGTGCCACCCTTCACTATACCTATATTGTTGAAAGTGGTGTGATGGCGGTTAATGGCGGCTTGGCCCGGCTGCTCCTGGTTGCGCTCGCTGAGCTGCAGTACTCCAGCTCTCTGGTGTCTCTCACACTGGCCCTTTCACCGTCTCACTTTCTGAAGAGGCGCTAACGCTAATTAAACAGAGCATCGGCCATCTAACACATCCTGTTCCAGCTCGACTTCGTGTTTTTTTTTACACTATGAAGGGAAAGAGTGTGAAAAAAATATTCTCACACAAATTGACTTGGCCTAGATAATCCACCCAAACTGGGATTGCTTTGGAACAATTTTCAAATGTTCTATATTTAAATTTGGGAAAATATGAAGCATTACTGAGAACCTTATTTGCACTGTTGATGTTCTCTAGTGTATTTATGGTATGATAAATATTTTAGTTTTCGTTATTTTCTGTGTAGGGGTGTTTTTTTATTTTATAAAAAGAGGAATAAAGAGTTTATCAAGCAGGCCAATCTAACTCGACAACCCTTAACAACAATTTTCCTGAAGGAATCAGATACCTTCTGTGGCAATGGACGTGCATTTTGTTCGTACATGATCTTGTGAGTGCTGCACATCAGGTTGATAAAAAAAGCCCCCCCCCGACACCCCAAATATCTCCATTTTTCGTAGAATATCAAGTGGGACAGCAGAACTAAGCCAGGCCCGCGACTGGTCTATGCTAAAGCTTCGCCCGGCCCGACTTTGTTGTGTTTCTAAGATAAGTGAGAGGGGAGGGTAGTGGCCATGTTTCTGGAAGTCTACCATCTCTCCTGCAACCGGCCCTTGAATTCATTCTGTCGCTCATGTATCCAGGCAACCATGTAAAACATAATAGAGAAATCTAGCACAGATTGTCCTTGAGTCCTCAAGTGGGGCAGTGTCTGGCACTAGAGTCTGAGTGTTGGCAGCGTGGTCAGCCTGAGCAGCAGGAGGCAGTGTGGGGATATATGGCGCAGAAAATTCATTTGAGCGAAAGCGCTTCTGCACCAATGCCGTTAAACGCTAATAAGCTCTATAGAAGAGATCTGTCATCAATTATAGACTTGAGTCAGATAGGACACTGGTCTGAATTGATTATTTACAACTGCTCATGGCTTGGTAGTCATATTTTGTATGGAAGTGCACAGAAAACTAAGCAAGTTGATTTTGAACAGATTATTTTCCTGCTTGTCGTCAACTGCACAACAGAAGGGGAACTTCCTGGATTTATCTGTGACCAGATCCCTTTATTTTGAAGTAAAGCATGTAAAAGAAACAGCTGAAACATTAAATATGAAAGAAGAAGTTTGTTCCTTAAATATAGAGCAAATATGCTTCAAGTCAAACTCAAACATAATCATGTGACCCAGGTTTAATACACATTGGCTGAGCTACAAATTGAAAGCAATGCAATCCATTTTGCCATATTTTAATGTTTCATTTGCATTTATGATGATTCTAAGCTGAGAAAAGTAGCATGCAAGCTCATGCAAAGGCTGTTAGTTCTATTGTTCGTTTCTGAAAATACAAAGACACAAGCATGCACAGAGTTAATTAAATTTGAATTAATTAAAAAAAGCTTTGCTTTCCAAAAGGGCTCCTATAACCTAATTATATAATCACAGTCTTCACAAAGAAATATTTATCTTACGGCTTCCTTCTACTGTACATCCGCTGCTCACGTTTATACAGTGTGTGTGTGTGTGTGTGTGCCTGTGCGTGTGTGCCTCTGTTTGTGTTTGTCTGTGCGTGCCTATGTGTGTGTGTGTGTGTGTGTGCCTGCGTGTGTGTGCCTCTGTGTGTGTGTCTGTGCGTGCCTGTGTGTGTGTGCCTGTGCATGTGTGCCTGTGTGTGTGTGTGTGTGTGTCTGTGTATGTGTGTGTGTGCGCCTGTGCGTGTGTGCCTGTGTGTGTGTGCCTGTGCGCCTCTGTGTGTGTGTGTGTCTGTGCGTCTGCGCATTTGTGTGTATTTCTTTTTTATTATCCCACAATCCTCTTGCAGAAAAGCCACTTATGTTTAAGAATGCAGTTCGCACTCAAAATCTCATGCAGTAGCATATTTTGCAGAGTGGTTTTGCATTCAGTATTTTGACAGTAGGTAGCCGTTAGCTAATTTGCATAGAAGAAGGTGTTGATGGGTAAAATACATTTCTGAGCACCAGGTTCCGTTGAAGTTTTTTTGGGGGGGCAGAAGACTGCCAACAGTGAAACGGACTAAAATTGTCCATTCCTTTCCTCTCCAGCAAGTCTCTTGAATTTCCGGAAAACACTGGGAAACATATTACTTCTATTACTCAGGGTAACTGTCTGTCTGCCAGCTCATCGGTCTCCTGGCAGAACCAGTACTTAATAACTGTGACTCTTTGCTTTTCTGGGGCCTCTCTTGAGGCCATTCGCTCAGTCACTGCTCAGAAACATCTTCCTGTAAATTTGTCCTGGTTGACCCGTGGTTGGGTACTGGTGGATACGAAGGACCGGTCACCATCAGAGGTCGGCTCTGGAGAATTGTTTGTCGTGCATTAATAAACAAACTATTGCTAATGCATCAGCAGCCATTGCAGGTCTTGTAATACCAGAATGCATTTCTGCAACAAAAAAAAATCTCATCAACAAGCAGCCAGTGTTTTGCTTTCTGGAGGTACTAATCAATTTCCCTCAACAGATGTTTTTTGCATCTGGGGCCAATTGTGGCTAAAGTATGGCAGGGTCTCCACTGGCATGCAGTTGGACACGGCTAATATGGCCAAACATGTGACCATCGTTCCTCAGCCTGTTAGCCAGAGATTGGTGCACTGCAATAACTTTAAAATGAGGCACATATTGTTTTCCAAAAGCCAACCTGGAGGATTTTTCTTGGCTCGTTGCTGACTGCCAGTGTTGGACAATTCTTGGCTCTCTAGTTCCTCGTTTAGCCGACTAATGTTTACGGGGCTTCTGTTAGTAATTTAAACGGCTGTGACCTTTGACCCCTGCCAGATTGTGATCAGGTGGAATTCGCTCCGTATGTTTAATGCATCACTAAAAAGAAGGCTATTTGCAACAGTGGTTTTACTGCAGCCAAGCTATGTATATTAGCTGGTGAATGATCATTTAAACAGCAATACCGCTCATATTCCGTAACCTGTATTTTAGGTTTTAATACATGGTTTTCTGTCACTTTTCATCGTAGTCAGTAATTTTAAAAAGTAGATATGGGATTACTTTGTGAGAGGTCAGGAGAAGTTTGGAGCTTGAAAATGATCTTGTTTCCATGTATGGTATAACTGTAACTGCTGAATTGTGTTGTAGAATGTAATGAGGGAACCACGAGTGCAAGATTATTTGAATGTCATATTGACGAATGGAAATATAATTTGGAGCACTTTAGACTCTGATTCCGGTGATGGGAACATGAATGTTTTTCCAACGTGATTTAGGCATTCAGAGAATGACTACTGAATGCTGAAATATTGTTCAATGTGCCATGGTTAGTACTTGGATATGAGGCAAATTTGTAATGCAATAGATAGAGATTTAAGCTTCTAAGCTCTAATAACAAAAACAGGTAAAAGGTACAGTACAGTAACAAATAGTCATTCTGTAAGTGTCAGGTCCATCAGAGTTGGTCAGTTCAGCCATGTAGAAATCACAACCAGTCACTCCAACCAGGAGATAACCACACCTAGTCGCTTCAACCAGGACTTAACCACATCCAGTTGCCCTAACCAGAAGATAACCACATTACCACTGTATTTAAATACAACAGCGCATGGTTTCAGCAAACACCTCCTTTTTCTGGTTCCTATTTCATCTTAATTTATGAATTCATAATATTATTATCACTTATATATTTTACACATTACGACAGACTCCAATACAGACATTTAAGAACCTATTGATACATGCAGGAAACTGTGTGTGTGCATGTGCATGCTTGTGTGTGTGTGTGTGTGTGTGCCTGTGTTTGTGCCTTGGTACCTGTGTGTCTGCATACGTGCGTACATACGCTACTGCCGATCTGAAAATCAATTTCAGATTTTCGACAGCAGCGTGACATGCTGGGTTGATATAATTGATATTTCTCCATTGTTAGGAGGGTCATATATCCCCGCCACATACCTCTGTCAGACCCGGAGAAACAGCGTGATTTCCAAGATTAATAACAGCAGTTACTGGTTGCTAGGCAACCCCTCATCATGGCTGCATTGTGCACACAAGGCTCCACTCCAGGCTAATCAAGTATCTGCGCTCTGATTGGCCCGCGCTGAAGCACCTGCACTTACATCCAGACTGAACATCTTTCCACTGTTGCCAAAATAGTTCCTTAAAAGTAGCGGATGTCGTCGCGACTGCTGCTAACAAACAAATGGACACGAAATGACGCTTTGAATAAGCAAGTAAAATGGACTCATGAAATGCGGTTTCTAGGACATGCAGCTCTCTAATGAATCAGGCCCATTTTAATGTAAAAGCACAATGCGCCTGTACCACTCAGGCAACTTAACAAAGGCACACTGAACGGTGTCGCACATTTTCAGCCATACAGATGACATAATGAAATCCAACCAGACAGTCGTTTTTGATCTTTTATAAATGTAAATGTGTCTGTGACTGGGTATTCTTTCAACGGAAATGTTATTTGGTGGTTAGTTCCTAGGAAAGGTGAAAAGTTGTTTTATGCTTGAATCTCGTATTTTATGTTTTAAAACTAAATATGTCAGCATGTGCGATTAGTCACATTAGAGGTGGGTGTCACAGTGTGTTTGGTAATATATGGTGATGTTCATCTGCAATACAGTGGCCTCCAAAAATATGTTAACGGTGTGAAATTTGTTATTTTTGTTGGTATATTCAAGGCATTTGGATCTGAGATAAAAAGATGAATATGAGGGGGAAAAAAGTACAGTTGGCCTTTATTTACATGCGTATACGTTTTACCATTTTCCAGAAACAACTGTTTTTGTGTTGAGTCCCCCCCCATTTTCAGCTGTGCAAATTTACCGTAAGTTAACAGGTGACTGACAGGTGTTAACTGTTGCATTGAAGTGTCCTTTCACTTGGATTGTTCACACATAAAAGTGCAGTGAGCGTCTAGTCATGGTTTTAACCTCCGTTTTCATGTGTGGAGATTGCATTTGAAATCAGAAGACATGCATACACCATCACGAAGACCAGAGAACAAATTATGGTGGAAAAATAAATAATCTATGAGCTGAAAGAACAGAATATTAATTAAAAAAGAAAGTCTTGAAAAATAGAGAAACCACTGTTGGACTCAGAAAGAAATACCCTACAGGTTCGACAAGGAAGGAAACTGCAGCTGATGACAGACAGATCTTAAGAGCTGTGAAGAAAAATCCTAAAACAACAGCCTGTGACATCACCAGCAGTCTCCAGACGGGAGTGAAAACATCACGAGCGCCTGTACGCAGAAGACTTCGAGAGCAGAATTACGGAGGCCACACTGCGAGATGCAAACCTCTCATCATGCAGCAGGACTCGAAAGACCAGATGAGAATCCACCAAAGAACGCAGAGACGAGCCAAAGTAGTTCTGGAACAAAGTTTTATGGACAGATGAGACCAGAAGGACCTTCACCAAAGCGATGGGAAGCCCAAATGCGTGGAGACAGGAAGGAACAGCCCGTGACCCACAGCGCCCCTCCTCGGGGGTTAAATTGGAATTTGGAAGGCGGTGGAAGTCTTTGGCCGTGACCCGGGGCGGAGGGTCGGGGGTGAGCGAATCGGCAGCGTACCTCGAAACAGCTCCCAGGGCGGCACACGGGAAGAGCTCTGGACAGAGGAACTCCCTTCTCTGCGAGCCAAACGACGAGCGGAAGCCATTTTGTAACGTACCGCATTGGATCCCATGCTTCAAGCAGACCTGGGTCAAATACGTATTTGTTTTGGATTCAAAAACTTCTCTACGCTTTACTGATCTTGTCTGGTGGTATTGGAACCAATGAAATACTCTCAAAAAGTGCAAACCCCGCCTTCTGGTCATATTGGCAGGCTCAATTACACCAGGCAAGATCAATAGAGCACAGAAAAGCATTTGAATCTAAAACAAATACATATTTGACCCAGGTCTGGCTTCAAGTGGTGGCCCAACCAAGGAAATGAACACCAGGGCGGACGCGTTTTCGGTTTTTAACGGCGTGCATAACAGTGTAATCACATTGTTCGGTTCAGAAAATACCCCTTTCACAATCCGAACTTCTGACCGCAAAGTGTGGTCACTGCTTGTTGCAGTTTCAGTAAGCCATTCTTAACAGGAGCTTCTGGGTGCTTCTTGAAATATCCCCTTGTTTGTACTGAGGAAAAACTCAAACCTAAAAGTTCACGAAGCACCAGACTTTTGTGAGTTCTTTGCATGCATGCTTCGCCTTGTGCTTCACATTTTCTTTTCTTCCAACCTAGAAGGTGCTGGAATGCCGTTCCGGATTGTGCAGGCCCAATTGAACTCCTGCCCCGCCTCCATATTTCACAGATGAGATGAAATACGAAGGAGGCAGTGTCATGGTTTGGTCATGCATGGCTGCTTCTGGAACAGGCTCACTCATATGTATTGATGATGTAACAGGATGGCAGCTGTAGGATGAATTTGGAAGAGCCCTCCAGACAGATCTGGTCTGGATCTGTACAAGCAAATTCCTCCAACCTCATCAGGCGGCACTTCATCCTGCAGCAAGACGGTGACCCCAAACACACTGCCCGTGCAGCCAAAGCATTCATCAATGGGGAAAAAATGGAAAGTTTTGAAAAGTTTTGGCCAAGATAGATTTAAATCCAACTGAGCATTCATTCCACTTCCTGAAGAAGAGACGGAAGACAGAACGCCCCCCCCCCCCTTCCTCCCCCCCCCAAAAAAAACAAAGATCAACTGAAAGCTGCTGCAGGGAAGGCCTGGAAAGGCATTTCCAAAGATGATACCGCATGATTGGTGATGTCAATGGGTCATGCACCTGATGCAGTTATTGCACTTGATGCAGGTGGGTACCATGAAATATGCTTATATGTGGTGGTTGGTAGCAATGGCTATCAATCGACTGCAATTGGCTATATCTGATGGCGCATATTGGCGTAATATGGTTATGTATGTTGATGTGCATCAGCGTAGTGGGGTTATATTTGGCTATAGATATCACAGTGACTTAGAGGAATGGGTATCCTCGCATAAATCAAATGCTTATTATGTAGATGGGGACTGGCGCTCCACATAAGCTGAAGGGAACTGAGAGAGTTCCTCTGAGATTCATGAGAGGCTTTTCTACCTGCTGTCTGTAAATAATGTCATGGGACAGACGTCATATTTTCACTGTTGAAATTAATTAATAAATGAAGGGTAATACATTTGGAGGAACGGCTCATGGCGGTGGCAGGGGCATTGTGGGGTTTGGGGTGGGGCTCTAGGGAGGTGGGACAGGAGGCGGTAGTGGGGGTGTGGTGGTGGGGGACAGTGAGGGGGTTCATTGTACAAAGCATGCAAGGACTGTATGAGTATAAGGAGAATGAGCTGAATGTACTAAAAAAACTCCATTAATAATTATATAAAGCATAATTTTAATTATTAATTCTTCACAAACATATTCATGTTTTAAAATATGTTTCTTGTATTGTCGTAAAACAACCATAAAAAAGAGATTACAGCAAAAGTATAAATCACTCAAAAGTTACTGTGCCCGTCACGGCAGAGCAGGATTTTAGTCGCGCAAGTACATTTGTGTAGCTCGAGAATACTCGGACAGAGTTCCGCCGTGGCGGTGCGATGCCAGTGTGAAATAAGGCACATTTCTGGTCAGACGCTCGGCACGGCCGCGATGTACTGCGATAATTCTCACAGGACTGCCGCTCAATCATGTCACTACAGCTGTCCCTCAACTTTCCCACGTCTCGTAAACTTCAACGTCTCAGTCCGCAGAACAGAAATGTGCGGCAGTCCTTCACTTTGGAGCGTGTATTGATACAATACATATATTACTGCTGAATATAAATATACACAGCCAGCACCAGAAGTACTCGGTAATACAGAAATACTTGGCGTTAGCAACAGAAGGTCCGCTGTATTAAACACATCCCTCCTCTAGAGAGAGACAGAGGGCGTGCAGATGGCTCATACACACATACACTGAGACGCACACACACATCTACATGCACATGCACACACACAAACACACACACACACGCATCCTCACACACAAGCACGCAGCCACGCAGGGATGTGAGCACTCATGCTTGCATGTTCACACACACACACACACACACACACACACACACACACACACACCTGAATTTAGCCTGGATGCGCCACTTTCTTCTTCAGACAAAGAGCGGGGGGAGGGGGGAGGGAGGGAAAGAGAAAGAGAAGGAGAGATTAAAAGCTGCTTGGACAGACTGGGGCTGGCTTCATTGGTATGCATTGTTAGTTTTATCAGTCTGAAACATTTTCCTCTTTGGCTGAAGAATACCCCCCCCCTCCCTGCTTCTGATAAAAACCCATTAGCACACACTAGCAAATGAACATTTTGCTGCAGTAAACACACGAACGCATACGCGCACATGCACGGACACACAACTCACACACACACACACGACGCACGACACACACTCCTCACGTGCCCTCGCAATCACGCCTCAGGCGTCACATCGTAGGGCTCCTCATACTCATTCTCGTCCTCTTCTCTGGAGAGAGAGAGAGAGAGAGCGAACGCTCGGGAACCTTGCCAAGCGCTTCGGGAGATAAACAGCGTCATTATTCAGAAACAAACAGCACAAATCTCATTTTACACACAATGAGTGAACAGAATGAACAATTTCCTTTAAAGACCCGGGACACGCTGCCTAAGCCTGACGAGCGATGGTTCGTTTTGTTTTTACTTCTGTCTGGAGCACGCACAATAGCGGCCATCTATGCGCGGGCAAACAATGACAAATTATTTTGTGGGATTTTGAAACGTTTTCTTTTTCTTCTGCACAGTAAGGGACGTTACATAATGATTAATACTGACGAGCGCTGTACTGTACTCTGCTGGATTTTAATCACGGTTCTTTCTGCTCAGTGATTGTTGTAATAGAATGCTAAATGCCGATAAACACCGCTCTCCACTGGATTTGAAACACAAAGCTGTCGTTCTCTCTCCATTTCGAGCGCGATCCCTTTCCCCTCCGGACCTCGCGCTCTGTCGGTGGAGACGCAGGCGGCCAGGCTTCCTGAAAAAAGGGCCTCGCGGGCCCGGTTTTGGGGACCCAGAGCCAAACTTCAGTGAAAAACGACGAGCGGTTGGCTGTGCGTTTCAGCCCCGCGACTGGGCGCGTACACGGAGTCACATGTTCCGCCCGATAAACGATGAAGGCCGGCTTGTTTTTCCCTGTCATATGAAGTCATTCAACAAGTAACTGACTCTGCATGGCTATGGAGGCAGACATGCTGACAGCTGTATGCTTTACCAGGTTGTGCGCACACATATTTATTTTATTTAGCGGCCCTACCGTAAGCTCTAGCGGGGGAATTAGGCTAATAGCTAAATTGCAGGTGGAAACGGTAGCTGTGATCCGGTGACCTCCAGCTGCGTTTGGTCTCTGACAAGCTCGCAGCTCGACTGTCGCACAGTGTGGACTCCTTGTGTTCCGTGAGGGAGCCGTCCATCGCGTAGAATTTCACAAAAACCCCAATTCGGCGAGCCACGGGGTTTTTGGCGCGCTGTGAAGCCAGACGGAAAGTTCTGGAAAGTTCTGACCAAGGCAGGGCTTGCGCTGGATTTTCGAACCAACTGTCGTTTTTTGGCCGATGTGACATTTGCACCTTCCGGCTTGTTTGATTTCATATTTTGTGGACAAGATAAAAGCCAGACAAAAAATAAAAATAAAAAATCCTATTCACTCTGTCCTCATTCTAGGTTTGGATTTGCGACTACATTCTGGGCAATATTTTAAAAAACGAATTTGTAAATATCTTCTGTGAGCCTGATTTTTGTTAAGATGTAGCAGACACAAAATATTGATGTCTTGTGGAACTTTGGTTTCAGTATGAAATAGGCTGTACAATTCGTGGCCATAAATACATTTTAATTTTATTTTTTTTGGTTTTTCCCTCAGTGAAGCCAAAAACTCCCATTTAGCATTGTCGGAATTCTGCGCTTAACACATACAATAGCTTCATATGGAATTTTAACGTTGCTGTAGATTTTCAAAGCTGGCGGGAGCAGTGGAGTTGGCCGAGAGGCTTTCCAGTTTCCAAATCGGAGTTTCAAACCGGGGTTTTGGTTTGCTGCTACGGTAACAAACCCAACAGAAACGCATCCAAAGAAGTCGTTGGCAGAATTCTCAAGTCCCCATTCCTCTCCTCTCCTTTTCACTAACTTCACTGCTCTCTTCTGCTCTTCCCTCCACTCCACATCCTGGTCTTTGTGCAGCGGGCTTCTGTAATTGTTTTCACTGGCAGAAAATTGAGCCTAATATCCTGATTGGAGTCCCTCTCGATGCTCCAGTGAAATGGAGACGCGTCCGCATGACCATGCAAATGGTTATAAATGCGTCTGTGCACCTGTGCCAGCCATCAGCATCTGTTTATGTGCATTAATCATGACAGAGATGCGGATGTGTGTGTGTGTGTGTGTGTGTTTATGCGTGTGCATTTGTATGTATGTTTGTGCGCGTAGGCTTGTGCTTGTGCGTGAATGTATGTGTGTGTGTGTGTGTGTGTGTGCGTGGGCTTGTGCTTGAATGTGTGTGTGTGTGTGTGTGTGTGTGTGTGTGTGTGCGTGCGTGCGTGTGTGTGTGTGTGTATGAGTGTGTGTGCGTGGGCTTGTGCTTGAATGTGTGTGTGTGTGTGTGTGTGTGTGTGTGTGTGCGTGCGTGCGTGTGTGTGTGGGCTTGTGTGTGTGGCCTTGTGCTTGCGTGTGTGTGTGAGTGTGAGTGTGTGTGCATGGGCTTGTGCTTGTGTGTGTGTGTGAGTGTGTGTGCATGGGCTTGTGCTTGTGTGTGTGTGTGTGTGTGTGTGTGCGTGGGCTTGTGCTTGTGTGTGTGTGTGAGTGTGTGTGCATGGGCTTGTGCTTGTGTGTGTGTGTGTGTGTGTGTGTGTGTGCGCGTGTGCTTGTGTGTGTGTGTGTGTGCGCGTGTGCTTGTGTGTGTGTGTGTGTGGGCTTGTGCTTGTGTGGGCTTGTGCTTGTGTGTGTGTGTGTGTGTGCGTGTGTGTGTGTGTGTGTGTGCTTGTGTGTGTGTGTGCGTGTGTGTGTGCTTGTGTGTGTGTGTGTGTGTGTGTGTGCGCGTGTGCTTGTGTGTGTGTGTGTGTGGGCTTGTGCTTGTGTGTGTGTGTGTGTGTGCGTGTGTGTGTGCGTGTGTGTGTGTGTGTGTGTGTGTGTGTGTGCGTGTGTGTGTGCTTGTGTGTGTGTGTGTGTGTGTGTGTGTGCGTGCGTGTGTGTGTGCTTGTGTGTGTGTGCGTGTGTGTGTGTGTGTGTGTGTGTTGTGTGTGTGCGTGTGTGTGTGCTTGTGTGTGTGTGTGTGTGTGTGTGTGTGTGCGTGTGTGCCTGCTAGTGTGGCTGCATGCGCCCACGGGTTTACAGTGTAGTCCAGTAATAATGAATGAGGTCGAAGTGCAGACTGCCAGCTTTAATTTGAAGGTATTTGCATCCATATCGGGTGAACCACGTAGGGGTTTCAGCTCTTTTTAAACATAGTCTCCCCATTTTAGTGGACCAAAGCTAATTGGACAATTGGCTGCTCAGCTGTTCCCTGGCCAGCTGTGAGTCTTTGCATCATTAGTTCATGCACAAGACAGCTAACAAAAAGTCTTCCGTTGATTCTTGGCGGGGAATTTGCATCTGGAGTCTGTTGCCGTTGTTTCTCAACATGAGGACCAAATTAGTGTCAATGCCAGTAAAGCAGGCTGTCACGAGGCTGGAGAATGTGGATAAATCAATCAGAGACATGGCCCAATGATTGGGCGTGTCAAAATCAACTGTTTGGTACATCGTTAAGAAGCAATAATGCATTGTTGAGCTCAGCAATAGCAAATAACCTGGTAGACCACAGAAGACCACTGTAGCAAGTGACCAAAAAATACATTCAGTTGTGAAGAGAAACCTCTTTTCAACTGTCAGACACATTAAAAACACTATCCAGTATGTAAACCTCAAGAACAGAAGGGACAGGTAACAGTTTGCTAAAATGCACATTTTAAAAAACTGAGTTCTGGAACACATTTTATGGACAGATGAGGTGAGTATTAGCCTGTACGAAAGTGATGGAAAGAGAAAAGTGTGGAGAAAGAAAGGAACTGCTCATGATCGAAAGCATCTCCCCCCTCATGTTTGAAACATGGTGGAGGTAGTGTTATGGCTTGGGCATGCATGGCTGCCACAGGAACTGGCTCACTTGTCTTTAGTGATGATGTGACTACAGAGGGCAGCAGCAGGATGAATTCTGAAGTGTACAGAAACATCTCATCTGCTCAGATCCAGCCAAATTCCTCAAAACTCATTGGATGGCACTTAACCTTGCAGTAGGACAATGATCCCAAACACTGCTAAAGCGAACAGATTTTTTTTTTCAGGGCCAAAAACTGTAATGTTCTTGACTGGCCAAGTCAATCACCCGACCTACATCCAACTGAGCATGCGGTCCGCTTGCGAACAAGACTGTACAACTCCCGAAACAAACAGGAACTGAAGATGGCTGCAGTACAGGCCTGGCAGAGCATCACCAGCAAAGATACCCAGCGTCTGGTGATGTCTGTGGGTTCCAGACTTCAGGCAGTCATCAAATGCAAAGGATTTATAACCAAGTGCAAAATATGATGAATTTGTTATGACTTTTAGTATTTAAGATTACGTTAATTTGTCCAATTATTTTGGCCCCATAAAATGGAGAGACTATGAATAAATAGGGATTAAATACCTACAGGAGTCACTCGATATGGATGTAAATACCCGTAAACTAAAGCTGACAGTCTGCACTTTAACCTCATATTCATTTCTTTTCATTTCAAAGCCAATGTGCTTGTGTACTGAGCCAAAACAACAAAAATTGTGTCTCAGTCCAAATACTTACGGACTGCACTGTATATGTTCTTAGGGTAACCTGCAAAACAAATATTTTCCGCTTGCACCATCTCATTATCCCAACATTTTAAAAATAAATCTGTTTTTTTTTTTTACGTAAAAATTGTTTTGGCAACTCGCCACCTGTGATTGGACTCATGCAGAAGTGTGTTTCAGGTCAAACATTCAGACATATTGAAGCACACTAGCCACATGCTTCAGTCAAAGACACGAGATGAACTCATGGGCCTCCGGAGAGAAGCTGCTGAGAATTATGATGATTCAGCCTTAGTTACTCCATTGCTTTTTATAGGCCTGTGGTCAGAAACAGGAAACGGAGAAACAGAGGGACTTTTCAAATGGCCTCTCCTTTGCCAGCAAAGCCGTTCCACTGCATAGTCACAAATGCGGTTTTTTGCAATCTGAAAAAAGAAAACAGATTCATACTAAAAAAAAATCTATTAATTTAATCATTTACAATACTATCAGTGTAAAGAAAACATTCAGTGGCTCTTTGAAGCATAAAAAAAAGAATCGATATTTATCTCTATCCACGATGCTGATACCCATACCCAGTGCAGCTTATAAAGGTTGCATTTGTTCAGATGAAATATGATTTGCAGTGAATAACATGAGACAGATGGAGAGGTGTCCCTGTATCCTTCAGGGATGGTTCAGGTGCACTATGATTGTGCCCTTTTTTTTGCTTTTCTTTTTTTTTACATTACAGCCATTTTGCAGACCCTCTAATCCTGAGCAACTTACTCAACTCTTACACAGCATTTACTGTACACTGCATCCATTTACACAGCTGGATATATACTGAAGCAGTGCAGGTTAAGTACCTTGCTCAAGGGTACAACGGCAGTGTCCTTGCTGGGAGTCGAACCTATGATCTTCAGGCTACCAGACCGGCTCCTTGCCCATTATCCCACACTGCAGACTGTGTTCGAAAGGGGGCTCTCTCGGTACCCTGCCCGTGCGCTGTGCAGGGTGAGGTCGGTTAGCGCGCTCGAACCCGTCTCATGTTTCAGGAGCAACGGCGGAAAGCGTAACGAAGCTCGTGACCGGCTGCGCGGCGTGTCAGATTCCCAGCATGCACCGAGCGGGTTGGGAACGGCAGCCGGGAGTCACGGCGACCGGCAGAGGAGGAGGGGCCAGCTAAAAATTTTCCAGCCTTGAGTTTGTGTTGGATTCTCAGAGGCACCGAACAGGAAAGTTTTCAAAAACTGCATAGACAATGCCCAAAAGTAAATCCTCTCCTCAGCAGAAAGTGTGTTTGAAAACCAATAAAATCCAGCCTCAGTGTCCTAAGCATACAAATGCTTAAGAAAAGCACCGCTCTTTATTTATTTACTTTCAATATTGCCCATTCTCGTCCAGCTTCGGATTTCCCAATCATTACTGCCCCAGTGTTGCAACCTCAGCAAATACAGGAAGGCTGGGTGTCAGCATATGAAACCCCCTGCCCCCCCCCCCCCCCCCCCCCCCCCAATTTGCGTAGCTAAAAAGTCTCACATTTTCACTCTTCAGTCCAGCAGTTACTGTACCCAAGCACTGACTAACAGACTGCAGGTGCCTGATTGGTCAGATTGGACGAACCATGGAGCAGAGGTAACCTTTGCTCACTAAAACCTGCCCCCCCCCCCCCCTCGGTTGATGCTATAACGAATTATTCAACTCAATTTTATTTGCATAGCACTTTTTACAATAGGCATTCTCTCAAAGGCAGCGATCAGAGATCTGGGCCCAAACCCCCCAGGAGCACGCCGATTTTCAAAATGATTTCTCCCGATTCATTCCAGCCATGGAACGCACCCCTGTTTCCACCTCTTTAAGATGTCTTCTGTTCATCTCTGTCTGCACCGATTTATCAACGCAGTGACTGTTCCCTCAAAATCAACAGCCTTCCCTGTAGCTTTACCACCAGTGACACGATCTGACGGAATAATTTTACTGACAATCTCACCGAAGAACAAGTTTAAAACAATTGGCCCCGACAAGATGATTGATGCAATTTTAATTTTAACAGGCTGTCTTGCAGGTTTATTCAAATGTATTTATGATGTGCTCACTTCTCTTTTAAGGCAGCACCTGAATAAAACATCCCACAGCTGTTTAAATGTTCTCTTTAGAGAGAGAGAGAGAGAGAGAGAGAGAGAGAGAAGCACACACCTAACATCATTCACTGCCATTTTAGTTATAGGCTTTGTTTAAACGAATCCATAATCTACCATTAATATTGTACATAGTTTTACTTTGTAACCTCTGCTTTGCCTATGATGGTCATGCCAATAAAGCACTTTGAAATTTGAATTTGAGAGAGAGAAAAGGGGGGGGGGTTTAGTCTGGCCCATGCACTGGGCAGTAGATGACAGGGGTGAAGTGTCAGTGGCTGCATTTCATAACCGCCAGGCTATGCAGGGGGAATCGGTGCTTCACAGGAAGTGCAAAGGGACAGGTCATTTTTTTTGACTGCTTTCAAATGTTTCAAAAAAATAAAATAAAATAAAAACTGAAAGACAAAACAAAAACAGACAACACAAAAATGGTGAGGCAACAAGAACAAATGCATATAAAAGTCATAAATCGATAATTTAATAACATAACAGAAAGCTGCTGGAGCACAAAATCAATTAAGAAGTTATAGATTGCCACTGTGAAGTAGGCCTACAGTACATATTGCCCCAATGACAAAATATTCAACACATTGGGAACACTGTGTTGAAACGTACATTCGCAATTGGTCTTATCACAGGACACGTTATGAGGAGTTGGCCCTGACACATACGGTGAAGCACCAGGCCTTGGTGAAAGCCTAATACTGTATTTCAGCATCACATTATTCACTTGTTGTTTGGCCACTGTTTCCTGTATAGCGCCGTGTGACTGGCGTGTTTGACATTTTCATGGCGGCGATGAATTCCGTGGTCACGTGACAGCGGTGAAGTCACTGCTCTGCGATTTTTCACCCAGCCGGGTTCTCTCCTCTCTCCCCGACGTTCGTCACAGGGTCTGTTTTCCCCGCTCGCTTTAATGGAAACGCGGGCGGTCGAAGCTCGGAAAGAGAAATGTTTCGGAAAGTAAGAAATGAGGCGAAAGCGTAATTATCTTAAGGAAGAAATTTTCGCGACGTTTTTAGAAAATGGCGGCGCGGCGCGCTTTGTTTGGGTAATGGCGCGAATAATCAGATTGTTTCTTCATCATCCATTAGGGATCAGAGCTCTTCTCTGCCTGTGACCCCCTTGCGGAAGGGGCAGGCTTAACCACTTCACTGAAAATTTCGAACTCTCCCTTTACCTTTAAGGGGCCATAATGCCCTTAGGGCTTAGAGTGCTGGAAAATGAGCAGCTCGTCAGAGTTAATATAATTAAACTATCGAGCAGAGCCGCGTTTGTTTGCAGTCTCGCTACTGGACCACTCGACCGATTGAAACGAAAAATAAATAAAAAACGGACTTGGGTAACTTATCGAGCAAATCCACAGCGTCGCAGGAAAAAAACTTTAAATGCATTCGTTTTACGAAAAACAAACAAGCGAGTTCGCTCCCCGGCCTTCCCGAAACCTCTCCCCTCCCTCCGTGTCGCAGAGGGCCGCGGGGAAATTACCCTTTGAGCGGACGTCCGGAGGAGCGCCGCTTCGTTCCCCTCCGCTGCCGACCCCGCGACCGACCAGACGGCACCCCGCCGGAGGACCCGCGGTGTCCGCGGAGAGCCGCGTCCGCGCACGCAAAACAAAAAAAATAAGAAATAAAAAAGAGAACACTTCAGTCGGATTCACTGTTTGGTCTGGAGCTATCTCAACAGCGGAGCGTCTTTCTTCTGGGAAATTAAAGGAGGCCAAAAGCCAGAGCAGAACGTTGAGCGAACGTTGTCTCGGCGTTATCGTACCGTAAGCAGGTCACGGCAGTGCCGCGAGAACCTCAGAGACCTGCAGGCAATGTTCCGAAACTCTGCTCTCCCATTGGCTTATGGCACACGGTGCGCCCCGACCCCCCCTGCTGGGGTGACGAACAGGAGCCCTCCCTTACCGCAGGAGGCCTCGAACCCTGGGTCGCGTTTCACCCCCCGACAGCCGCAGAGGTGGTGGACGCTCCGCTTGCTTGTCCGGCACGACAGGCTATGCACTGTCAGAGCGAGCTCCACGTCACATGCTACGCACCGTCAGAGCGAGCTCCACGTCACATGCTACGCACCGTCAGAGCGAGCTCCGCGTCACACGCTATACACCGTCAGAGCGAGCTCCGTGTGACAGGCTACGCACCGTCAGAGCGAGCTCCGTGTGACAGGCTACGCACCGTCAGAGCGAGCTCCGCGTCACACGCTACGCACTGTCAGAGCGAGCTCCACGTCACACGCTACGCACCATCAGAGCGAGCTCCATGTGACAGGCTACTCACCGTCAGAGCGAGCTCCATGTGACACGCTACACACCGTCAGAGCGAGCTCCGTGTGACAGGCTACGCACCGTCAGAGCGAGCTCCATGTGACAGGCTACTCACCGTCAGAGCGAGCTCCACGTCACACGCTACACACCGTCAGAGCGAGCTCCGTGTGACAGGCTACTCACCGTCAGAGCGAGCTCCACGTCACACGCTACACACCGTCAGAGCGAGCTCCGTGTGACAGGCTACGCACCGTCAGAGTGAGCTCCATGTGACAGGCTACGCACCGTCAGAGCGAGCTCCGTGTGACACGCTACACACCGTCAGAGCGAGCTCCACGTCACATGCTACGCACCGTCAGAGCGAGCTCCATGTGACAGGCTACACACCGTCAGAGCGAGCTCCATGTGACACGCTACGCACCATCAGAGCGAGCTCCGTGTGACACGCTACGCACCGTCAGAGCGAGCTCCATGTGACACGCTACACACCGTCAGAGCGAGCTCCGTGTGACAGGCTACACACCGTCAGAGCGAGCTCCGTGTGACAGGCTACGCACCATCAGAGCGAGCTCCGTGTGACAGGCTACGCACCGTCAGAGCGAGCTCCGCGTCACACGCTATGCACCGTCAGAGCGAGCTCCGTGTGACAGGCTACGCACCGCCAGAGCGAGCTCCATGTCACACGCTACGCACCGTCAGAGCGAGCTCCATGTGACAGGCTACGCACCGTCAGAGCGAGCTCCGCGTCACACGCTACGCACCGTCAGAGCGAGCTCCATGTGACACGCTACGCACCGCCAGAGCGAGCTCCATGTGACACGCTACGCACCGTCAGAGCGAGCTCCATGTGACAGGCTACGCACCGCCAGAGCGAGCTCCATGTGACACGCTACGCACCGTCAGAGCGAGCTCCATGTGACACGCTACGCACCATCAGAGCGAGCTCCGTGTGACACGCTACGCACCGCCAGAGCGAGCTCCGTGTGACAGGCTACACACCGTCAGAGCGAGCTCCATGTGACACGCTACACACCGTCAGAGCGAGCTCCGCGTCACACGCTACGCACCGTCAGAGCGAGCTCCGTGTGACACGCTACGCACCGTCAGAGCGAGCTCCATGTGACACGCTACGCACCGTCAGAGCGAGCTCCATGTGACAGGCTACACACCATCAGAGCGAGCTCCACGTCACACGCTACGCACCGTCAGAGTGAGCTCCGTGTGACACGCTACGCACCGCCAGAGCGAGCAACAGCCTCCACGGTAACCTTAAAGATTGAGCTTTCCTGTGTGTGTGTGCGTGTATGTGTGTGCATGCGTGTGTGCGTGTGTGTGTGTGTGTGTGTGAATGTGTGTGCGTGTGTGTGTGAATGTGTGTGCGTGTGTGTGTAAATGTGTGTGTGTGTGTGTGTGTGTGCATGCGTGGGTGCGTGTGTGTGTGTGTGAATGTGTGTGTGTGCATGCGTGTGTGCGTGTGTGTGCGTGCGTGTGTGAGTGTGTGTGCATGCGTGTGTGTGTGTGTGTGTGTGGGTGTGTGAATGTGTGTGTGTGTGTGTGTGCGTGCGTGTGTGTGTGTGTGCATGCGTGTGTGCATGTGTGTGCGTGCGTGTGTACGTGTGTGCATGCGTGTGTGTGTGGGTGTGTGCGTGTGTGCGTGTGTGCGTGTGTGTGTGTGTGAATGTGTGCATGTGCATGCGTGGGTGTGTGTGTGTGTGTGTGTATGCGTGTGTGTGTGAATGTGTGTGTGTGTGTGTGTGGTGTTTTTAATTCCTTGAAAGGCTTTCAGTTTTGAGTAGGAGACACAAAACAAATACAGTCACCACTAATCTTTTTAACAGCTTAATTATTTTTCCATCCGTTCCCAATTTGGAATACAAAGTCATGTTTGTAACCCTGTTGAATAACTAAAGGCCTTCTTCACTATAACACATTCTAATAAAAAAAAATTAAGAAAAAAAAGGCATGATTTCAGAAAAATTTGCTGAAATTAAGCAAAATGATTTGACAACGGGGTAAGGAAAACTTGCTCAAGTTCTTATCAAGGATTATAACAAAATTCTGCAAAACACTCCAAGTAGTAACATTCGAGATAAGAAAGTCCATTTTTTTATTTTAATGTGATTTAAATACGACTCATTAAGTTTTACTTTTTTGGCAGTAATACTATTTGAGAGAATAGATACCCTCCCCAACAGTTCTACAGTCAATCTCACGTCATCCTGTGAGCTGTAGTCAGTATTGGAACCATCGAGAGTCCATTAAAGCAGAATTTTACCAATGTTTTCTTACGAGAGCATTTTTGAAGCAAAATGATCCAACATTATCCTACTGTAGTATAAATGCATCGGTATGCAAATTTTCCTCTTTTTTTGTTGTATATTTAAGAATTAGTCAAGTTAAACCAATAATTTAAAAAAAACTTTACGCAGCTTTCTATTTGCATGTCATAATGCATTTATTTGTTTTGTGAAACCCATGCATGGTCGCCTTGGAAAATAAGGTGGCAGGGGGCAGTGGTGGGGGGGGGGGGGGGGGGGGGGGGGGGGGGAATAAGACACTATGAGACCCCTCAGTTCACATGCTAGTGTGAAGGGTATTGATGATACAGCTTAAGATTTGCTGAGGCAATATCGAAAGAAAAGCTGCATGAACCAAAGGTGGCAGCACAGTATGGGAAGTTAAATCACGGTGCACTATAGGGCTTCCCTGGGACTTGTAGTTTTTTTTGTGAACTATGTTTGTATGTGTTGTTTTGTTTTGTTTTGTAGTAGGCGGGGCACCAGGTGCCCTGACAGGGTGGTGGCGATAGGGTGTATCACCACCTGCCCAGCGTAGCGTAGCCTCGTCCTTTCCCCTTAATACTTTCAAACCTGACCGGCTATTAGGACTTTGTTGATCCTGGGCTATTTCAATATGCACAATTAAGTTATTTTTTAATATTTCTGTTAATCTGATACTGTATTCGTTCGGCACTGCCGCGTGGGCTGCATGACAATCATTTGTGAACTGGGGTCAGTGTACGTGTGTGTGTGTGTGCGTGCGGGGGGTGGGGTGGTGGGAGAGATTGAGATAGTGGACCAGGAGGCGAGCGGCATGGGGGAGATTGCTATCATCGACTAGGGGAGAAGAGACTGCGATCAGAGCTTTATATGATTAGATGTATGTCTGGGGCGGGCGGGGGGGGGGGGGGGGGGGCGGGGGTGGTGGCACAGTTTATAATGCCAGGTTCAGATTTACCATTGAAGAAAGAAAATACATCCCTCTGTACTTACTGTACCTGTCCTGCTTTCACCAGCGTATGGTTCTCACGGGAGGTTAACAAATCAACACAGCTAGCCTACTGATTCTTCGTCCCAACTTCACTACTTAATTAGCCAGGCAGTGAGTGGCAAATCAAGAAAATTTGACCAAATATACTCAAATATATATTTCGTTGTACGTCGCTCTGGATATTTTAAAACGTTTCGTCGGATTTACTACAAATGCAGCAGCAGGTTTGTACGATACATGGTTGTGCTTTCCACCTATTGTTTGTTGAATGGTAGGGTAAATATTGGTATACTGTGGTATTCTTTTGGCAATAATCACAATCAGGCATTATTTTCCACATACAATGTGGAGCAAAAGTTAGTTATTTTCCCTGCTTATCCCAAATAATCTCTTTTCCAAACTAGCGCTTACCTTTCCCAGAACGAGCTTCTTCCTTCTCACCTCTGTCTTTCCTGCTGTCACGGTAACCCTGTCCTGACTTCCTGGTCAGCAGACATGTGTCACGCCTGATTGCGTCCTTTCATCAAACTAAAACAGCATTTCCCAAAATGCATTTCTCGCTTAGTTATGAAGGAAGCTTAACAGTCAGTTAGGTTTAGCAGAAAAAAACAGCCCAAGACAAAAGACCAAAGGAAAAAAAATGTAGTTGACACAGTATACAGCCAAGAAGAAACAGTAGGCCTATTTGTCAAACAACTGAGCTATTGCTTCTATATATCTAGCTCCCAACGCTGAGGTTAGAAGGGTACTCTACTCCTCCAACACCAGGTGCCAGTTAAGAAGATTTCCTCTTTTTTGCAGGGAGACCATTTGCGAGGATAGACTCCCTCCCGCCTTCGATAGTTCTACAGCCAATCACCTCTTCTGATTTATCGGAAAAACATGAATATTCAGATCCGTGTCCAGGCACACGCAGTGGAATGGCCAGAAGCATGTGGACTGACAGCCGTGCGCGCGCCGTACTGGATCAGAGGAACGTGCCGGTGATCGCCCCGGTGCCAGCTCGGCGGCCCCGGTACCGGGGCAGCATGGCAATAACAGCCAGGGTCTTTTCGGTTTAATCTGACATCACGCTGAGACATGAATCACAGCCGCCTCCCCCCCCCCGTCCCCCGTCCCCCGTCCCCCGTCCTCGGCCGTGAGCGCTGAGTGATTACATTCGCCGTCCAAACCTGAAATACGGGGGGCCAGCGGGGACCCGCGGCGAGGCGGCGGAGATTAAAGATGTGGTGACAGACCTCTCCCGACCAGCGCCATCTGATAATGCCCGCGCTCTAATTACACCACCTGCGAGCCGGCTATACGCTGTAAAACACACCAGGAATGAAGTCCCTGCTTTGTGTGTGTGTGTGAGCGAGTGTGTGTGTGTGCGTGTGTGTGTGTGTGTGCGTGTGTGTGCGTATGTGTGTGTGTGCATGGGTGTGCGTGTGTGTGCTTATGTGTGTGTGTGCATGGGTGTGCGTGTGTGTGCATATGTGTGTGTATATATGCGTGTGTGTGCGTATGTGTGTGTATATATGTGTGTGTGTGTGCATGTGTGTGCACGTGTATGTGTGTGTATGTGCGTGTGTGTGTGCAGTATATATGACATGTATGTGTACATCATTAGTGTTCAGTTAAATCTGCACAAAATCAGGAGATGAACAGGGTTGTCTGGGTTCAAACATGCTCTGCCGAGCAGTGGATGCTGGGTAATATGCACATGATTAAAAGATATGCACGCTGGGATCCTCGCTCATAAGAGGGAATTATGGGAGAGAAAGGACTTCAGCGAGACTTTTAATGCTTTGCACTGTGGAGCTTGTCATGAAACGAGCAGAGATGAGCAATGCACACACACACACACACACACATATATATATAATATACATACATACACCTACATGCTAACATCCGTTGTGTACAGTACAGTAATAACTACGGCAGGACTGCCCTCTGTCTCGTCAGAAGTAAATGAGATTTGGCTAATGGAGTATAACGCCTGTAACATCCTCATTGAGGTAGACACAATACTTTCTTCAGTACAATTCCACCCAAAATGGTTTTTTATGCATAATCTTGTAATTACTAAACATTAAACCTGATGCTAAGGAGATGTAGCCTCCTACTGCCATTAGACATAATTAAAAGCACACAGACCGTCCCTTTGAGGAGGAAATTACCTGCAGTCTTCCGTTTTTTTATAACAGTACTGATATATTATTCAGCTACCTAACTAACAAAATCAGTACCAATACAATTTTATAAATCAGTAACAAACTGGCAAGCTCGTCTACCATAATTTCTAGCAGCAACACTAGAAATGATGGTAGACAAGCTAACACACTAACACAAGTAACACACACACACAAGAAATATGCATGGTACACACCAATTAAAGTCAGCACAAGTTAGCTTGCGACTAGTAATGACTAAGAGTTTTTGTTGGTTATTATGCATGAACTTTATAATGAACTTACCTAGCAGGTGTAGATCTCCCCTGATGTGGAAATGATGTGGTCATGATGTATAACTCCTATTATGATGTCATGCAAACCACACCACAGAGAAAGGAATGCTCATGCTTTTTGTCTGCTTGACCTTCTGCGACCCCCAGGGTTCAAAGGTCAGGCAGTCAAAGGGTTTGAAATATAATTAAGAAAGAAACTTCAGCGGCGTTCAGACTGAAATTAAGACTGAAGTTATGAACGTGTTTATGTGGCATTTATTTTTGAAGCAGTCAACTGTGAAAGAGTTCTCTCTCCCCAGACAGCTCTGTCTCATATGCTGTACATTTCATTTACTGACAGTCTGATGGATAGCATTATAAAATAAAATAATTACACAGGAAAAAAAGTCTAAATAAATTGCACCTATATTTCATTCCCTGTGCGATTTCGGAACGGGAGTCGAACAATTTTGCCGCTGAAATATTAAAAGCATAAATCCTGGGGTCAGATGAGAAATATTTCGGGAAGTTATTGTTTTAGCAGATTGACAAGGTCGTTACGGAGTTATTCACGGCCTTTGCTCAGAGATCTTTATGGAATCTTCCGCTCCTGGCACCAGACATTAAACCTGAAGCATGATTTCAGCGCAGCTCGCTCAGTTTGCCCATTTGTGCGAGAACCGAACTGAATGGCTCTGGCGTCACACCCTTCCTTTGAGCTTGGACTCTTTTTGTCTTTTTAAAAGTAATAGTTAAGTTCGTTTTATTCTGTAGGCAGACTTTAAGCGGGCTGATTAAGTGATGGTAAAAATCTACCTTGTATGTACGGTGCATGTTTGTCAGCTCCACCGAGTTCACGTTTATGCGCAGCGCTATCAATGATGTCACAAAGTGGGTCCCGAACACCCAGACAGCCTATTGCATCCGTCCACAGAGGAAACCTGTCATATTGCTACTGTATTATTTTCTCCTGTCAAATTTACGGCTCATGTGGAAGGTGTCTGTATTTCGGCAGAAGCATCTGCGTGTGAGGATGGGGGGGGGGGGGTCTGCGGTTGGAGGAGGAGTCAGTACGTCGGAGGAGGGGCCTGTGTTTTGTGGGAGTGGTCTGCGTTGAAAGAGCGCTCAAACTCATATCGGTCGGGGCTAAAAAAAATGCAAAAAATAGCCACAGAGCCAAGTGGCGTATCGTGCCAGTTCTCACAGTGGTGGCTGTCGTTACCGCTGGGGTAATGGCTGCTTCGCACGGTCTCCTTCTGAGTGGCCATCTGCCCTGTTTCTCTTATCAAAGCTCATAAACTACACAAACGCTTTCAAATTTCCAAGGGAAGAAAAAAAACCTGGTCTTTTAACTCCGTCTCAATGCTAAATAGCGCAGCATTCGTAATAACAAGATTCACTCTATTTGTTTTTCAAAGTAATAAGAGCAACACAAATCAGGTTACAATGAAATTTTCCCTTTGAAACCACATTCCCTTCTCGGTTACTTACAGTTTAGAAAACAACCCCCTTAGTATACCACAAATTCATCTCGAAATGATATATTTCACTTAAACGATTTCATGCTTATAGATGAACGAATTTTAAATACTTTAAAGATTTGGAACAGACTGAGGCTAACCGCAACCCTGTGAACAGTATTTCTCCGCTGTTTACCATGGATGTTAACTAAGTCAAATGTTGCAGCCGCTACAGCCTATTGGCGACCCACTGTATAACAACTGTGACCATAGATGGTAACTTAGAATGTAAATTAGCCCAGGGTCAAAAGTTCAAAGTTCAAAGTTCAACGGCGGTGCGAAACCTGGCCCCGTAACTTGCCGTCGCCGTGTCTCAGTGTCCGGACAGCGGGGCGTTCGCACGAGGCCAACTGCGCATGGACAGGCTGAACACGAACCTCCGGCCCCACTGAACCACTGCCAAAGCCAGGATGCGGGCGGCAGGACACGAGGGTGTGCCTGAGGTCACGCTACAAGCAACCGATGTGTCCATTGTTGCTCTGCAAATCTCCCCCTCGTGCTTAACGAAGGGAGTCTAATAGTGAACGATCAAATTTGTGTCCCGCTCTTAAAAAAGTGAGAGCAACAACACTCAAGACTACCCTCAGGATTATTTAATAAATGTAAGGAAGTCTGTTTTAAAATGGTGCCCGTTATGAAACGTTTTCTCTTGAACTGAATCTGCGAACTAGTTGCATTGCTTCTCAAAAATTACCCCGCACTATCTGGAGCTCTTCCACACTGACACGCTCCATCAGACAGAAGCTCCAATTCGTGCTGCTATTGGTCACTGTAAAAAAATCATGCTCATCTATCATACTGTCCATAATTGCGTCCATTCACTGTAACCAGACCGAGTTTACAGCCGCTGGTAATTCAGGGGTTAATAATTCAGAGCTAGGCGCGCGCTTCGCAAAGGCGCTCGGACGCTAAAAATGAGCTGCCGCTGTCAATCAAACACTCGAACCTGTTCAGCTCGCTGCCGTATTTCCCCTCTCGAGCTCTGCGAGACTTTCGGGAAGAGAAACCGAGCGGTTCCGCTGTGTTTGTCCTGGGCGATTGCAGGGAAATGATGCTGTCAGTCAAAACATTATTTTGCATTCAGATTGGCTTATGAAGAGGTCCAGCTCTCCCACTCGAAGCTGAATTCTGACCTTGCATTCAGCTGAGAAGCATTTATCACCAACATTACTGAAAATATAATGAGTCATTGAATAATAATCACTTTTTTTTTCGGGCATATACGTGGATAGTCAAGCGGCAATCATCTTCTTTTCTCGCTGATGAATGAGTCATCTCTGAGGCATTTGAAATGTTTCTCAAAATTCCTATTTGCAAAAGTGCATAATTACTTGATTTATGACCGAGGCAGAGGAGTGAGAACATCACTCAAAGTCTGTCAGTCAACAGACTGTTTCCATGGGAACAGACCCTAAACCGAGGCAGGGGGGAAAACATGTGACAGCTGCAGAATTTGAGGAGTTCCCTGAGGGGGCCTTTCACGCCTGATTCGCTCCATCACTTTCCTCATTATGATGTCATAATGCTTCATTGTGACACGGCAGGGGCTGCAGAATAAATGGAATTTGGGTCCACGGCTGAGAAATGCGACTAAATGAAACCCCACGTCCCTCCACGGGGGACCTCAATAGACTGCACGCTGTCTACTCCATCCACTAGTATAGCAAAAAATACATCAAAAACTAAACAAATCTACTTTGATAAACTCAGGTGTGATGAAGGTTGAAGACTAATCTCATCTCCCTTTGTTCAGATGACCATGCGAAGCAAAATAAGTAATTCTAAATCAACTCCCCAGTTATGTACAAGACACAGCATATGTTGGGTTGTGGGGTATCTGAACTTCCGACAAACTTAATTGCAACTTAATCTGTGGCTACCCATTACTGTGCGCCTACTTGGTTCATGATCCACAGTGGTCAGACCGAGAGAAATATAGAGTGAACTCTCTTTGACGCGCCAGTTCATTTGCACTCCAGAACGTTCCGCTCCTCGTCCAAGGCTGTCCTGTTGGAGCTGGAGCTCGGTCTGTCAGAGCCTGGGTTTCCACTGGTAGCGGACATGTTTGTGATTGAAAAACAAACTGGTGTTCCTCCTTTAATCGAGCACCCTACAGGACAACAGGACGAGGCGGTTGTCTGTGCTCTGACCAGTTATTGACGAGATAAAATAATCCCCCCCTAGTGCTGAAGCCAGCTCCATTTAAAAAAAAAAAAAAAAAGGTTGAAAAATGAGCGATTATTCATGCCTGTAAGTAGCTCCATATTTCTGCCAGGCATTACTGTCGACTGATGAAGTGCCACGATCGCGCTGATGTTCTCGCACCTGTTGTCTGCGATCCCCGCCGCGATCCACACCGTGGCCATTAGTAAGCGTCTCCCCTCCTCAAACGCGCTACGAGAAATAAGCGTGACGCCAAGACAAATTACAACAAAGACCAAGACCTTTATTTATTTATTTCTTTTTTTTTTGTTTGCCATTGTTTATAGCTGCTCAGACACGTGTATGTACAAATACAGACCTTGTTTTTTTTTTTTTTTAGAGATTCAGTCCTTGTTCGAAGAAGAAGCAGACCGACGCGAGACTTTCAACACTGCCATAGCGGGAAGGTTGCATGCTGATCTGGGTTGTACACACAAGCAGACATTTTGGCGAGGGGGGGGGGGGGGGGGGGGGCGGTGGTGATGCATCGGATGTCAAAGGAAATAGTGAGGATTCTGGGTGGCCCCATGCCAAGCTGGTTACGACCCAAGGGCGAGAATGAGTAGGCCCCGTGGAGCCATGTTTAATGACAGAGGGGTGTGGAGAGAACGACTCGCCGCCCCCCCCACCCCTACCCCGCCCTACCCCGCCCTGCCCCCCCCCCCCTTCCCCCTCCCCTTTCTGTTGCACAGGACCATGAATAGACAATAAACAAATACGAGAACAGATGAACGTGTGGATGGATGGGATCTACGGCAGAGCAAACACAAATAACACTGATCCTGGACCAGTCACACAGGTCCTGACACCCACCCCCCTGCCCCAAACAGAAACAGAGAAACGCTGACCCTAGATCAGCCACGTAATCCGTCCGCCCCCCCCCCCCCCCCCCCCCCCCACCCCAAAACGAAATACGGGAGAAACATGATCTTGTCCGTTTCTGACAAAGCAAGAGCTCGGGCCTAACTCCTCCTCGACCCCCAACACAGAAACACAGGCTGTTTATGTACATGTGGTTATGAAAAGCATGATTTTCACTGATCTAGGATCAGCCCCTTAACACCCCCACGACAACAGAGACGGCATATGTACATGAAGTTTATGGAAAGGCCTTAGCGTGCACATCACTGATCCTGGGTCAGCTTTGTTGCCCCCCCACAGAAAAAAGAGGTGGCATATGTACATGTGTCAGCAGAGGCATTATCGATCCTGAACTCTGGATTCTCCGAAACAGGTTACAGTGATGAGAGACATGGAGATCCTCACTTAACACAGCCCCTAAAATTGAGACCCCGCCCCCCGCCCCCGAGGCTCCTCCCCCCAAAAGTCCTGTCCGTGTGAGAGACACGCCCCCTACCCCGCGGTAGGTATCGACGACAATCCCACAAGCGTTTAGGATGAAAACATCGGTCCCAAAAAAGTCTTGTTCATCACCAATGTCCATGGAAACAGGAAATGGAGGGAGGTAAAAAAAAAAAGTACTTTGCGAGAGAGTGCCCCCCCGTGGCGATGGTAGTGCACTTCACTTCACAGAATGGCTGCAGGATCGAAGAAGTCCACAAAATCTGGGATTCTAACATTTGTTCATGATTTTATATAAAATACATACGAATCAAATTGATACTTTGATATGAAACATTATGTACAGCAAGAAGTTTCGCTCATAATAAAGTTTTAACAATGAAGAGTCTTTGTCCTTCAGAAAGGTAGAAAAACACTGCATTAATCGTAAAACTACATTATATCGTTAACCAGCACGGGATACACAGTATCCATTTACGATGCGATCCTAATTTCCCCCTTTCAAATGTGTCATAAAGACGGTTATCAACTGGAAAATAAAAACAGAACTGCGCGTTGGTCAAACGACCAACTAAGAGACTGAAGATTCCATCGTTCCGTGTTCCTGGACCTCACACATGATCACATGACTTGTGGGGTCCACGCACAGAGCAGCCACTGAAAACGGCAATAGGAAGTGACATAAAAAAATAAGAAAAAAAAAACATTGAAATGAGTGTGAAAACCCAGGAATGAGAGCTAACAGCAGGCAGGGAAATGTTTTCCCCCATTTTAAAGGGTCAAAGAGCCATTAGCACACAGCACAGTGAATCCTCTCTGTACAATCTGGCAACCTCTGTTTTGACTTTAAGGGATCAACATCCCATAATAACTATTGGCAGAAATAGACACAGATGCATGGCTGGCCACTTATTTTAAAGTAAAAAGTCACTAGAACCACACACAGCCACCTCCTGTGACTGCACTGTTATCTAATGTGATGGCCGTGTGTTACCTAGCAACCAGAACTGCGTGCACAGCGCCCCCTGTGAGAAGAAAAGCAGCATATTTCGGCATCCTTGAAAAATAATTGCATGGGGCACACCACGAATGCACCGTGATGCCCACTGCCATCTCTCTACACCATGATGCCCACTGCCATCTCTCTACACCAGCATGCCCACTGCCATCTCTCTACACCAGCATGCCCACTGCCATCTCTCTTTGCCCGTGATGCCCAATGCCATCTCTCTCTACACCAGCATGCCCACTGCCATCTCTCTACACCCGCATGCCCACTGCCATCTCTCTATGCCCGTGATGCCCAATGCCATCTCTCTCTACACCCGCATGCCCACTGCCATCTCTCTATGCCTGTGATGCCCAATGCCATCTCTCTCTACACCCGCACGCCCACTGCCATCTCTCTACACATGATGCCCACTGCCATCTCTCTACGCCCGTGATGCCCAATGCTATCTCTCTCTACACCAGCATGCCCACTGCCATCTCTCTACAGGCGTGTTGCAGATACAATTTATAAAAAGAGACCAAAAACCATTTCCTTTTAGCACTTTAGCTGTGAGTTATAAAACACGGAATATAATTATTACTAAACAGAATTATGATAATAATTACTAATTATTCATATAAATACATGAATTTTGAGGAAATAGATAAAGGACCTATTTGAAATCCACGTGTGAGCCTGGTTGTCTCACCAAAAAAAAAAAAAAAGCAAAAAAAAAAAAAAAAAAAAGGTATTTTTATTTATTTAATACGATTTCATGGCAAAGCACTGGTATATCCCTGATAGTGTGCGGGTACGCACAGGTACAAGCGTTTGTGGTGTGGGGGGGGGGGGGGGGGGGCGGGTGGGGCAGGTAGGTGCAGTAGCGCGTCAAACGGGATGTTAAATGAGATGAGCTCCCCCACCCCCCTCCCCACCCCCCCCCCCCCCCCCCCCACCCCAGTTTACGGACCAGACCGAGAATCAATACGACATCCAGGGACGCAGCCTGTCATTTCTGCAATATCCGGTTAATAGATCGGCTATAAGAAAGATAAGATTCTTGTTACAAAATGTTACTCTAAAAGGGTTGCGATTCATTTCAGCGCAAACACATCCGTCTCCTGCCTGACCTCTAGTTTCGGAAAGCGTTCAAACATTCCCACAAATCTCCGGCCCAAGATGTTTATTTACGTTCGTATGAGTCAGAGCCACAGCGTCACCTTGATTTGATATAATCAGAGCCGTCGAAAACTGGGACATCGCTCTTTAAAAAAAAGAGTCTTGGGGTTCATTTGGAGATGCTCTCTCTGCCTCTCCTTCTCTCTCTCTCTCTCCGAAAGCAGTTGTTTCCGCGGCCCCTCATCTCCCGGGTAGTGAAGAGCGGATAGGAGTTCACTGCGTGTCTGAGAAGATAGCAAGGCTGGAAAGCTTCGGCCTTATTTCTGGTTTAGACGCATGGGCCGGAACAGCCCAAGGCTTCACAGTTCACTCGGAGAATCGCAGAGCGGCCCGAGAACCCGCCCCACGCAGGATTAGGCAGGAGCGCTGCCCGCCGCTCTCCTCCGACTCGGGGCGGTCGCTCACAAACGTGCCCCAGCGGCTCGAAGTGTGAGAAGGGGTCAGGGGTCAGGGGTCAGTTCCAGTTGTTGTTTCCTCCCGGTAGGTGGTTTGTTTTCCCAGAGCTGTCAGTTCCCATTTCTTTATCTCGTCTCTTCCGAACGACAACGACCCGACGCTCGAAAACGTCCTTCGCCGCAGCGGAGAAACCCACCGGTGCGCACGTTCACCTGCGTGCGTGTGTGTGTGTGTGTGTGTGTTTGTGTGTGAGGATGGGAGGGGGACTCAGAAAAAAAAAATAATAATGACAAAATAAAAAATTCCACAGAAAAATATGACCAGTGCAGGCACGGGCTTTCCAGTTCGGTTTTGGCATTGTTTCGTCCTCGTGGTTTTGGTGACTGAACTTCGTGGGGAGAGACTGGCTGTTCCGCTTTTATCTCAAATCGTCAGTGCTTCAGAAAGACAAATTAAACATCCGCTAAAAAGAGTGTTCCTTGAGTAGCTTCCCCCCACTCCCCCCCCCCCCCCCCCCACCACCGTCAGGTGGCTGGTGGGGAGGGGGGGCGATGTGCACACGAGCACCCAGGAGGCCATGCGCTGCACTCCTTCGACCAGCTGGGGGTGCTATAACCCGGAGAGCACAGCCAAAAGCAGCAGAACGGGGCCCAGCAGGGGCCAGCCTGTCCGGGGGCACCCGGTCGCGTTCACATCGCTCCGGGACGGCTCGGCCGACTCGTGACTGGTGTCGTCTACAAGGAGGAAAAACAGAGGGAGAACAAGAAAGAGAGAGAGAGAGAGAGAGAGAGAGAGAGAGGAAGATAGATACAGAAAACTGTCAGTGCCACTTGAGTTATGGTCTAAAGAAGGGAATACAGGATCAACAGCCAGCCCCTAGGAAGAGACACAGCCGTTCGCCCGTTCATTTCCATATGGGCAGGAACAATCTGGGTACTTCAGAAACAAACCGAACTGGCTCACGGCCTTGGGAGAGCTTTGGCCGCTAATTTCCGCGGGCGTCAGCGGTTATTTCCGCTCTGGGGGAAGCTGAGAGTGAATGTGAATTCGGTGGAGGTGGCCTTATCGCCGCCCGCCGCGCTCACAGGAAACGCAATCAAAGAACAAAGACAGGAACGACAGCATGCTACAGAGGGAAAACAGCGCTCGTTACTATAGCGCTCTCTCTCTCTCACTCACTCTCTCACTTTATGTTTCTCTCTCTCTCTGTCTGTCTGTTTCTCTCTCTCGCTCTCACTCTGTCTCTCTCACTCTCTCACTTTATGTTTCTCTCTCTCTCTCGGTCTCAATTCAATCTAATCAATAATGGCTTATTCGTATGCCTGCATATAAACAATATTGCCAAAGCAATTCACAATTAAATACTTAACAATGACACACAAGACATATAATTAATACAGGAGAATAAAATACATATTCAAGAAAAAAATATATATCTCTCAAAGCATAAAGGGACAACCCATGGTGCAAGGCAGACAGGGAGCAGAGAGACAGAAAAATAAATGCTTGTCTTTCACTGCATATTTGCTTACTATGCTTTGGCAACACAACTAGTTTGTCAATGCCAATGAAGCTCAATTTGAATCACGCTGAATTGAGAGAGAGAGAGAGAGAGAGAGAGAGAGAGAGAGACCCGCTCATACTTACCACGTGGCTCTAAGGAATTGTCCACTTTGTCGACATCAAAAACGTGATCGTGAACGCCTACGGTTTTCACACAGCCATCTATAATAAAAGACAGGGATGAAAATTCACTTCAATATAAAGTATAAAATAATTGTGACCAGATGTTTTTTTAAATATTTTTTATGAAGACACAACTGCTGCAGGACTAAATAACAGAAGCTCTTCATGGAGTAGTGAGCTGGAAGAAATGCACATCTTTAAATCCACTCGTGCAGTACAGCATCTTTGTTTCAGGTTTTATGCTAATTTAATACCATCAGTAGCTAAAGCAGGAACAGCGATTACAGCAAACAGACTACAGCAGGGCATTCTGACTGATGTCATGGTCTGAATTTGGCCGCTTACTCGACGGTCGGACGAAAACTTTCAGCTTCAAGCAGGTTCTCCGGCCATTCTCTGCGATGGTGGAGGCTGTGGAAGAGGAGAAGGTTTCTGAGGTTAGACTGAATCTCAGGAGAAGGTTTCTGAGGTTAGACTGAATCTCAGGAGAAGGTTTCTGAGGTTAGACTGAATCTCAGGAGAAGGTTTCTGAGGTTAGACTGAATCTCAGGAGAAGGTTTCTGAGGTTAGACTGAATCTCAGGAGAAGGTTTCTGAGGTTAGACTGAATCTCAGGAGAAGGTTTCTGGGGTTAGACTGAAGCTCCTAGAAGGTTTCTGAGTTTAGACTGAATCTCAGGAAAAGGTTTCTGAGGTGAGACTGAATCTGAGGAGAAGGTTTCTGGGGTTAGACTGAAGCTCCTAGAATGTTTCTGAGTTTAGACTGAATCTCAGGAAAAGGTTTCTGGGGTTAGACTGAATCTCAGGAGAAGGTTTCTGGGTTAGACTGAAGCTCCTAGAAGGTTTCTGAGGTTAGACTGAAGCTCAGAGAAGGGAAACAGGTCCGGTCAGGGGGCTTCAGAAAATACAGTCTGCTCAGGCTCACTGACTTCCTGTCAGAGAGATGTAGTTTCTCTGTAAAGCAGAACTAATGGTGAGCGACGCATCAGAGAAGCTGGACTGGAGGTCGTGGCCAGTGGAACTGAGGGTGGTTGGGATTTGTGGTTTTGAGGCAGTAAATCACTCCATCGTATGAACCCAACAGGCCAATGATCTGTCACAGGCTAAAAGCGAAGCGCACGCACTTGGGCACCCCAGCGGCCATCCGCCCGCCAAGCCTCCAGCAAGGCGATGGTGCGGCTGTCACAGACATTAGCGAAAGGGCTACCACCGCAGCAGAGGCTAGCACTGAGCAGCTGCGGTTTCGCTAACCCATAGCGGCCTGTAATTCAGCTCCGAATGACTGGCAGCTACTTCACATCGGATTCCTCCCCACTCAGAATGACCTCAGCACATCAATCAAGAGAACAGAACCTCGAAGTTGGACTGAAAAAATGAAATAAATTCTTTACATCATAGAGTTGATTTGTTAGCAAAAGTAGGTGCATAAGGTAGCATGAGGTAGTTAAAATTCACAATCGCAGAGAGTGTTGGGGCATCTCTCTGTCCATTTCTCTCGCTGTCTATCTCTTCATCTATTTGCCCATTTCCATATCTGTCTGTGCATCTCTATTTTTATTTCTGGCTGGGGGGGGCAGGGGGGGGGGGGCGGTGGTGGGTGGGGGCCAGCAGAAGCTCGCTCTGCCGCCGCTCAACGCCGTCTGTCTGATTAGCGTTTCGCGGCTCTGCTGGTCTCATTAAACCCGCCAGGTTACGAGAGCGCGGAGTTCACCTCCCCCCTCTCAGATCCGCCTCCGGCTCGTCTGATAAGCTCGGTGCTCAGGCCCGGACCCCGTCCGTCAAACGAGAGCGACTCTCCGCTTTCGCCGAGGCCTTCGCCCGCTAACGCACTTACACCGCGGCGTCGCAAACGTCGGCTTCGCCGTCGCTTTCGGACGGTTAAGAGCGGGAAGGGCGGCTCTGGTCCGACCCCGGCCGCTTATTAGCCCTGGAGGCTACGCTCCTGGAGCAGCGGACGGGAGCGGTTCAGCTCAGGCCTGACGCTAACCGCTTCCTGTCTCCCGCTCCGGACTACAGAACTCTCTCGGCTGCGCTCGGGGGCCCGTAGCGTTCTCCAGATGTTTCGGCGACGTTAGGGAAAGGTTCTCGGACGCAGCGGCCTCCCCCCTGCCCCCCTCCCCACCCCCGCGGCAGCGCCCGAACGTCTCGTTTCCCTGAGGGAACACGCTAACCGCTCGGCTGCTAAAGAATGCGGCTTTCCCGTCACGTCAGCCCCGGGCGACGCTTCTCAATTTGTCCTCCACACAAAGGGCCGCCTATTAGCGCTCGAAACGAAGCCGCGATAGCATCTTCTCCCGCGCGCCCGCCCGCCCTCCCCCCGGCTGCACTCCGCGCTGTTCGTAACGCGATCTCCGCCCCCCGCCCCCGTCCCCCCCCCCCCCAACCCCAACCCCGGGAACACGGGGAATGCGCCGGGAAGCCCTCGGCATTCCGCTCGAGCACCCGATCGGTGCCGGCGGGACTCCGCTACGCGCTAACGAGAAGCAGCCCCAAGCGGTCGGACAGGGCCGTCCCCGCCGCACCGAGGCAGACAAACACCTGCGGCAGATAAAAAAAATAAAAAAACAAACGGACGCGGCAAGCGGCTGTCGGTCAGCCGTTACCCGGCGTTACGAGGGGGAGGCGGCGATTGGCTCTCAGACGAGACCAGCGCTAGGCCCTGCTGACTGCGCGGGTCTCGGGGAAGAGGACGCAGGCGGGTCGTATTGCAGCCCAAAGGGCTCCCGGAGGAGTAAACTTCAGCCTAACTGCCTATTTCTGCCGGTCGATAATTGGAGCGGATTGGACAAACAACACCTGCTCCTCCCGCTTCTATTGGCTGAGGGCCAGGGAGGCGTGGCCCCCCCAACTGAAGCAAGCCCTCAGGTCAGGATGCCGTGGAGAACAGGTGAGGCCTTGTACTCAGAACCCCCCCGCCCCCTTAGCACAGACGAGCGGGGCGTTCAGTACAGGGAAGAGGCGGCTGAATGTGTTCATTCGTGCCAGGGGCCAAAAAGCCATCGCAATTTGACTCCCCTTCTTGCAACTGACACAGAAATCACTGAAGACCTACTCCTACTCTCTTCTGGAGCACCTTCAGGAATCGCACACACAGAACCCAGTCCCCATTGTTTCTCAACTACCCATTCAGTTGCGCCCATAGGATTCTGGGTAGCCGGGTAGGGGAGAGGTGGACTTTCACCAACCAAGAACCTTCCCAAAATACACTGGGATGCTCGACAGCCCCCTTAGAACCCCTCAAATGTGTGAGGGAAGGAGTTCGCTCTGTGGTCTGAAACACCCCTAAAATCAATCCCACAAACAGATTCACGCTGATTTCGGATCGATGATTCGGAGGGAGTCATCTGGGCAGTTTGGATTTGAAAAAAAAAACCTGCAATGATTGGACCCAGCGGCTGGAACGCGGCGCAGAGCAGGACGTGCAGACACAGAGGCGCAGGGCGAGCGGCGAGGGGGACGGAGCGTCGCCCCAGCGCTCCCACGGCGTTGTTTTCACGCTCTGCGATGGCGAGATACGCGCCCGTACGGGCGCCGCGGGCGACGCCGGCCCACAGCACCAGACTGACTCCACTCTCCTGAGATTACGGGAAACAGGGAGTTCAGCCAGCACCCACCATGAGATCCACACGTCCACACGCACACACACTCATACGAGCACACACACACACACACACACACACACACACACAGACAAACACACACACACACACACACACACACACACACACACACACACACACAGACAAACACACACACACACACACACGCACACACACACACACACTCATACGCGCACACACACACACACACACACACTCATATGCACACAAACACACACGCACGCACGCACGCACACACACACACACAAACACACACACACAAACACACACACGCACAGACACAACAGCAGCGACGCCGCGTCCCCGGGGTCCTCGGCAGGAGGGATGAAGGATGGCAGGAGTGCGCAGACAGAGAGCGGGCCGGCCTTTTATATGATAACCAGCGCAGAGCACTCATCAGGCACCGCGCGTCCTTATTATGAGATCACAGAATGGGAACGCCGTGCTCGTGATTGCATTCCCAGCCGCACAGCGGGCCGCTGTTTACGTCCACAGCAGGACGGGATGGGATGGGATGGGGGGGGGGGGGGGTGTAGGTACAGAGCACCACAGCTCCACCAATGACAGGCCACGGTCACTACCCCAGGTTCCCCCTGGGCAGACCACACCGTCAGACCGTGTCAGCTTTGGAGGGGGGGCTGAGCAACACAGCTCCACCAATGATAGGCCACAGTCACCCCCCCAGGTTCCCCATGGTCAGACCACACTGTAAGACCATGTAAGCTTCGGGATGAGGGGGGTTGGCTTCTTCTAAATATTATCCCAACCTGCGTGATCAAACCAGGGTCATCACCCGCTGCCACACCACCGCTCAAAACCGTGCCACGCCCAGTCAGTCCTCGCGCTGGGCTTATCAGTGACAGGCTAAGCAGTCCACAGCCGTGGAGAACCAGTTTCTTCAGGCCCGTTATCTGCATTCCTGTGTTTCCATCCGTGCGCGTGGTAAACCGGGCGAACAGAAACGTTCCATAACAGCCCTGATACCTGAAGAGCTGTCCCGATATCAGATTTCTATCGGCACTAATGAGGGTCTGACCTCAAAATCCCTTAGCTGGAAAAATGCGCCGTCCGAGGAATTTCAGGGCCCTAGGTTCCCCCGAGCGACGGGAGATGGGCTGACCTCTGACCCCGCGGCGTGGGGCCCTGACCTCCTCAGACCTTCCTTTAGCGGGGATATCGGCTGCACGCAGGCCCAGTGCGTCCCTCTATTTCTACCCCAGGCTAAAAATCCATCTGCTCATACACAGATAGACAGGACCCCGGCGAAGGCGAACAAGAGATGTCCCAGCATGCTCTGCTTCTCCCGCTACACGCGCTCATTCTCAGCTGCCAGACCGAAGACCTCGTTCTGGCGCGCGCCGTCCACACCTCTGCCGCGCCTCGAACTGTCAACGGCAGGAGCAGGTCGATAAAGTTTCAGCAAAAAAAATAATAAATAAACACCGGCCCTGGGGTCAAAGTGCACTCTGAGGAAACCCCAGGCATGGAGCAGGAAAAAAATCCTGAACAGAAGCAGCAAGAGAACTAAAGAATCCCACATCAAACACACGACACAGCTCTGCTCTGGGAAAGACGACAGGCGAGACTTCGGGTCTTCGGTTTGTTTCCTCCAAAAAAAAATAACAAACAAAACAACCGGGAAAATACTTTCAACGGGACGTCCATTACGGAGAATAATTTCACACCTCCGCATCCAGCCGAGCCCTGATTCAGCCGCAGTCACGCGTTTAATGCCTTCTGTTTGCTGTGGGCCGCGGCTTTGGTTACGGAAAATTCTGGAAACCGTGCTGTGAAAACTGGGAGTGGGGAGAGTACTGTAAATCCACCCCCCCCCCGCCCCCCTTTCCCTTGGCAAATAACTCCGCTCTCTCTTTTTCTGAGAATTTGAGCACAGTAACGCAAATTGCCATTTTAATCAAAATTTAATTTTTTTTTAGTTCCGGGAAACTTCTCGAGGGACGTGAGAGATAATTATTCAGTCGGAGACGTGACGGGACAGCGGAACAGGAAGAGGCTTTAGCGGGGGTCTTATTAAGGACGGTTCTGATTAACGTCCGCGCTCTTTACTTTCGCCGCGGTGTAAAACCGCCTCGCCGTGACAGGAAACAGCTGATTGAACCGGGCCGGCGCGCCGAGGACAGCTCCGCGCGCCGCTCGCGCGCAGCCAGCTCAAACTGCGCTCCAGCTGCTCGAGAAACTTATTAGCAAGAGAAACCTGTTAGCATCTCAAGGGCCTAACGCTACGGACGAGCCCCGTCCCCACCGCACAGGCAAACAGGCCTGCGGTCACCCAGAAGCACGCCCAGCGTGGTTTTCTTCTTAATTAGTCAAATATATTTCGATGAATATCAGTGAAATAAAGCTGGTGTATTTTTCCAAGCTGCCCTGTGAATAAAGTCATTTATACCTGGGCTCTCATGGAGATCAGACAAGCCTTCAGACGAGCTACAATTTGCGCGGCCTATCCGTCACCATTCGGCCCGACCGCGCATCGTTCTTCCTCCAGACGGACCGGGTTCGAAGCGTCCCGCGGCCCGTCTCATATCTTATTTAGACTCCGAGCCTCCCGGTCGGGGAGTCTGGCTCGGAGCGGGGAGGGCCGCGGATATACAGACGGTTGTTTATAAAAAGCCGCCCCCCCCCCCCCCCGGTGAAAATAGCTGAGACCGAGCGTTTTGGAACAAAGGGCTCTTTAGAAAGAGCTGACGACTGTCAAGATGTTTTTCCTGAGGTTTATTATTACCGCTCGAGTCGCTTTGCCAAGAATGACAAAAACAGGATAATTCCGCGCCGAGTTTACTCCGAAACCCGGGGCCGAGATCGTGCGCTCGCTGCTCGCCGTTGTGTGAGCGAATGAACTGTACTCCGTGAGCGTCTCATTTCAATAAGAGAATAAAAACACACCTGTTGTACTGAAACCTATAAAGGCATATTTTACAATTCAAATTATTATTATTACTATCAATTGCTATAAGAAGCAGAAAAAGAAGAAGCAGAAGAAGAAGAAGAAGTAGTAGTAGTAGTCGTAGTAGTAGTACAGGCAGAAGAAGCAGAAGAAGAAGAAGAAGTAGTAGTAGTAGTAGTAGGAGTAGTACAGGCAGAAGAAGAAGCAGAAAAAGAAGAGTATACAATAATAATTGTCATCATTTACAATTCCAATTAAAGTTAATTAAATTAAAGTTTTTCATGAAGCAATTGTATAAATGTCATTCAAAGCACATTCCATCGAGGGCCTGAAGAAATGAAACCGGCGGCCATTTTAAACGCCGCGGCGACAGCGCAAACGCAGGCGGACAGACAGGCAGGCAGAAGGCGGCCGTGCTAGCGGACCGCGCACGCTCACTCACAGATGTAGTAGTACTCTCGGCCCGGCCGGAACTCGAAGCCCAGCGAGAACGGGGTGAAGAGCTGGAACTTCTCGGAGAACTTCAGCGGGCCGTTGGGGGAGTGCGGCCGGTTGCACTCCCAGCGCTTGAAGCCCTTGGAGTTGTGGTCGCAGACGGTGTAGCCGTCGTAGTTCACCATGTACAGGACGTAGTGCTCGGCCTGCTCCAGGGGAACAGAGTCCTCGTAGTGCGGGCAGTACACGTCCAGGTAGTCGTTTATGCACACGTCGATGAGGTAATCGCCACGGTAGAACCTGAGGCGGGGGGGGGGGGGGGGGAGAGGGAGAGAGAAAGAGAAAGAAAGAAAGAGGGAGAGAGGGAGACAGAGAATTTGAACCTTATTTAATACACTGCTTATGAACTTCCCAATCACATCAGTCATTAAAAACAAGTAATTAAAGTAAATGACAAATGAGACAGAATCTTTTGTACTCATTTGAAACTTGTGAATCATTGCAGTTACTCGGGGGAAAAAAGTCGGAAAACACACTACACATTTTGTACATTTTGACATAATAATATTCTCAAATGACAATTGCTGAAAATTCAATTCAGGGACTTAAAAGTGATGACATCATTAGTCCACACCGTCTGCTACACATGCTAGTGCTGCTGCATCGATGCCTGACACGTGACAAATGTTAAAATAACAAAGAGCATGTGTGTTTATCCCCCGATGCCAAACATCCTCCACACAACTCATACTGATCTGTTCATTATAAAAGGAGCCCACCACCGGAGAATTCAGCGGAATCAAACTGAGGTTAAGGTATGAGGTGTTCACAGGAGTCATCGCTCTGCTCGCCTGTAGAGCGCACAGCGCTGTTTGCTCCAGCCGCAGCGCATGCGTTTGCTGCCTGCGTCTAATTGCCGTATCTAAACAGAAAGGGAACACTACACGTGTTCGCGGCGCTGCAGTTGTGTTTACCCGCAAACCAGCATCATCCCAGCCACTCTCATTAGGGTTAGTGAAGAGCGCCAAACCTCAAGAGGCCACGGAGGTTCACTCAAACTTTTCTTCTGTATAACTCCTCATCTCCAGAGCGATCTAAACCATGACCTTGGCCGAATCCCTAACCCCTAGACCTAACCCTGTATTCTCAAACCCAGGTTCGATTACTCGAACCCCTAAACCCTCATTTTAACCATAACTCCTATCCCTGACCCCATATCCAAATGTCCCTTTAAGCCTTGAGCCTTGGTACATCTACAGCAGGGGTAGGCAGCCCTGGTCCTGGAGTGTCAGAGATGTCCCAGGTTTTAGCTCCGTACAAACCTGTAACTGGATGAATAATTAGGCTCGAAGAACACAGGTGACCATGTGCTGGAAGACCTCAATGCTTCAGAGCATTCAGGCCATGAATATTCAGTATTAGACCCGTAATAATCCATCAAACTGCGGCCAAGTTCAGACAGAACACAACCCAGATACGTCACTGGTCCTCCAGGACTAGGGCAACCTACCCATGATCTACGGACACGTGCTTTGTGTGTGTGTGTATGTGTGTGTCCTTAACAGGGACAGACGTACCCCAGACAGTCCAGACCCTTGCTTTTTTTAAATCAGATTCCCCCGTTTTCAAAACTGTCCTTAATCAAAACATGTCTCACATTGTAATGAGAAAGTCTTACCGCGCTCACACTGAACAGCTCTATTAGCCTCTGCTCTCATGCATACATTATCTCAGTTTAGAACATGGCTGTCACCAGGTGTTCACCAGCCATCCTATCTCCATACAAATATTTACAGAGCGAGTGCAGTGACTTCTCTAACGCTGAGCGCTTCACTGCACCTTCACGGCTCTGTGAACGTCTGCCTATCCAAACAGGGCGAAAGAGCCAAAATGGCTGCCTGAACCACGGAATGTGTGGGTGCCACGATGGCTGACAGAACGAGAGAGGCGGAGAAGGAATATTGCTCCAGGTGTGTGATGCTGCGTATCGGGTGCGATTCAGGCTTCTCTGTTGTGATGTTTGATTAGATAGGAGCCTGTCATTATCTCAACAGCAGTGAGGAGGGGCAGTAGAATGGAACAGGTTTAGACCAGGGGCAGTGGAATGGAGTAGGCTTAGGAGAGTGAGCAGTAAAATGGAGAAGGGTTAGAACGATGAGCAGGGGCAGTAGAATGGAGCAGGGGCAGTAGAATGGAGTAGGCTTAGGGCAGTAAGCAGGGGCAGTAGAATGGGGTAGGTTTACAGCAGTGAGCAGGGGCAGTAGAATGGGGTAGGTTTACAGCAGTGAGCAGGGGCAGTAGAATGGAGTAGGCTTAGGAGAGTGAGCAGTAAAATGGAGAAGGATTAGAACGATGAGCAGGGGCAGTAGAATGGAGCAGGGGCAGTAGAATGGAGTAGGCTTAGGGCAGTAAGCAGGGGCAGTAGAATTGGGTAGGTTTACAGCAGTGAGCAGGGGCAGTAGAATGGGGTAGGTTTACGGCAGTAAGCAGGGGCAGTAGAATGGAGTAGGGACAGTAGAAGTTTAGCGTATGGTTAGACCCGTAGAGTTTGGTGTTAAATACCACTGATTCCTCACAGAAGCCGAAAATTTGAAGCACTAAGCATTTGTCTTTGTTTCTTTTTTAATTAACCTAGGGCTAATTAAACCTAGGAAATTGAATTTAGGCTCATCGTCAAATTTTTATTATTACAAGTCTGTTATAATGCTGACAGTGCTATAGGTCTCTCTCTCTCTCTCACACACACACACACACCCACACACACTTGCACAATGTCCAGCTGAAGGAATGACTCTGGCAGACGGCTTGCCCGGGTGGGTTGCTCCTGATTGGCCCCAGTAAGTTGGAGCGGCACAGTTCATTGGCTCGGGCCGCGTGAAAGCCAGCCAGCCTGCAGGGTGTTCTCCTGAACCCACCCCACTCTCGCCCCGCCCGGGCCAAGGTCCCACGCTGATCTTGCTCTGCACTCCCCTCGCCTCGCCTTGTGGAACGAGGCCAGATTCGGATCGCAAGAAGCTGGTCTGTGTCACCTGGCCTTCTCTCTCTCTGGCCCTTACAGAACCTGCCAGCACGGTGGCAACCATCCCTGTTCCTGGAGATCTGCCGTCCTGTTTGGTTTTCACTCCAACCCCAACAAAGCACACCTCATTCAACAGCGAGAGTTCTCCTTGAGCTGCTAATTAGAATCAGGCGTGCCAAATCATTACTGTAATGAAAACCTACAGGACGGTAGATCTCCAGGAACAGGATTGGTTACCATGGTGCTAGGAGGTGTCAGTAGTTCTCAATCAAACCTGAATGATAGCGACATCTAAGGCACCCCCCCCCCCCCCCTCAACCAACCCCACACCCCCAACACCCACACACCGAAGTTCCACACAGCGACGCACTCCATCACCCGGATCATTACGGAGCCCGAATATGCATGCAGGGACCGGTCCCCATAAATCAGGCTGATTTCACACGGGAGAGGGAGAGGGAGAGGCTCGCTCGCTCGCTCGCTCTCTCACTCGCCGCTTACAAGCGAAAGGTCAGCGCGGCCGCTACGCGGGAGCCGGTGGTTTCGGGAGACGTATTAATCAGAGCTGTCCGCGTCCCCGCCGCTCAGCCTCCTCGGGGAGAGCGGCCTTTTAATTACAGCGCGTCTCCCGCCCGAGCGCCACCGCGGACCGCCGGCTCGCCGTCCCGCACGGAGGAGGAGGAGGAGGAGTCTACCGCCGCGTCCACCACGCGACCAGGCGCCCGCTAACCGAAAAAACGCCTCAGGTGTGCGGTGCGGACGGATCAGAGGTGATGTTTTACTGTGGTCCACCTCGTCGTCCCCACAAACACACACACAAACACAAACACACACACGTATATACACACAGCGGTATTAACAGTATCCCAGTGCGTGTGCTAAAAGGCAGCTCTACCACATCGTGACTGATGATTACACAGGGAGGTGGAGACAGTGTGGAGAAGGGGAGGGCCTTCCACATGATTGACATGATGCTGTGGGTGGGGCTTTCTCTCTGCCCCAGATCCATAAGGGTAACAGAAGAGGAGGAGGAAGAGTGATTGTTCATCCTCCTTGGGGGGGGAAGGGGGGGGGGGTCAGGGACCAAGAAGTAAACTTAAATGCCAGACATCACCTCTCTAAACACTGCTGAGATTGAACAGGATTAACGGAGAATGTTTCTCAGGACCACCCACAGTAAACAAACGCTGAACTAGCAAGCCACTAGCAAGTCGCCGTCCTTTAAGGATGATGTACGCGTCCACCTGTCACTATTTCTCATCCTGCGGAGCATAAAGCGGGGGCGAACGTCCGCACTTTACCCCCGACAGGGCGGCCAGGCACTGCCCTCCGTCACTGCATTCCCACAATGCATCATTGCAGACCTGCAAAACGGCACTGCAGCCGACTCTTAACCTGACACCGCACAGGGGTCAGGGGAAGGTCAGGCTTCTGCGGTCAACGGCATTCCGGCTGATTAGCGCAAGCTAAAAAAAAAAAAAAGCGAATGAACTCTATGGTGGAGCAAAGAGAGACGGCCGCTGGTGGTCCCTGTGCGGCTCTGCAGTACCTGGGGCTCACTTCCTGTCGGAGGGGAAACAGGTGGCTTTAAATAAACCCCTCCACGTCTTCAGAGAGCGACTTGCGTCAGCACGGGCCCTCCTGGAAATGGCTTTACAAATATAGAAGAAAGTACAAATTAGCTGCGAATGAAAGAAACTCAAAGGGCACCATGTGGGCTCAAGGCACACGGAAGTAACAGAAGAAGAAGACGTTTGCTTTAAGGGGCTTCAAGACTCCCCCTGTTGAGTGGGAGATGAAAATATACAGGACTAATGCCATTAAACATAATTTCACCAGAATTTCACCAGAATTTTCGCTTACTCTAGGATTCTTCTGTCTCTAAGGACGCAGCACACAGCCAGTAATGAACTGTGTGTCTCGTGGAGGGAGAGTCACGGCACAGTACAGACACAGCCTCACTTCACCTCTGCCTTCAGCTAAGCAGTACTGACACACAGAATCTGTCCTGAGCAGTACTGACACACAGAATCTGTCCTGAGCAGTACTGACACACACAAACTGTCCTGAGCGGTATTGACATGCAGAAGCTGTCCTAAGCAGTACTGACACACAGAAACTGCCCTGAGGAGTACTGACACGCGGAAACTGCACCGAGCAGTACTGACATGCGGAAACTGCCCTGAGCAGCACTGACACACAGAAACTGCCCTGAGCAGTACTGACACACAGAAACCGCACAGAGCAGTACTGACATGCGGAAACTGCCCTGAGCAGCACTGACACACAGAAACTGTCCTGAGCAGTACTGACACACAGAAACATCCCTGAACAGTACTGACACATAGAAACGGCCCTGAGCAGTACTGGCACACAGAAACCGCACAGAGCAGTACTGACATGCGGAAACTGCCCTGAGCAGTACTGACACACAGAAACTGTTCTAAGCAGTACTGACACACAGAAACATCCCTGAACAGTACTGACACATAGAAACGGCCCTGAGCAGTACTGGCACACAGAAACTGCACTGAGCAGTACTGACACACAGCCCCACCATGCCAGTCTCGGTACTCAAAAGCACAGCTGCCAAATTCCCTGGCATTATTAATCTCTGCAGGCAGAGGGAGATATTTAAACATGGCAGACTCCGAGCTGTCACAGCCTGGCAGGTACAAGAGCAAGCTCTGGAAACAGACAGGGAAAAAAGAGACACAATTATCTTTTTGTCTTAGATTTTCCCCGAGAACAAGAGCTATTGTCTGAGCCCGAAAAAAGGAAAAGCGGGCTTCCATTGAAATCACATCACTGGGTAGAGAAAACATTCTTCAGACATCAAAACACTATATTGCAAGTATGGTATAAAAAATATGAGTCTGACAGCAGGAAAAGAAAGGAAAGCCTGACAATAAACAATATTCATGTGTGTATGTTTTTTGTGCTTTATTTCGCAAACACACGCACGCACGCACAATCGTAAATCCCCCCAACCGAACCCGGCCTTCATTCGGAATGTGAAATAGCCGTGAAAGTGTACGGACAGAGATTCTCTGAGAAACAAAGAGGACGGGTTTGGGTTGCTTCCTTTTCGAGCGGCCGAATAAGAGGTGAACTCGGGCTGCTCGGTCGCCGTAGCCGTCGTGAAGGGGGCGGACGAAAGCGCAAAGCGAGGAAATATATTTCCCTAATGAATAAATGACCCTCAGATTATAAATAAACAGCGCGGGCTAAAACAGCGCGCTGGGCTAAACCGCACTGGTACAGTAAGTCTGTGTTCTTTCCCCAAGGACACTTTAGACCAGTGTTTACACACGCTTTCACCGCCTGAGAGAACACTGCTCTGCTAAGCACTGAATCAATTAAACCGGCAACTGGAGAGAAAAATAAAGTCTTGCACTGTTGCCCTGCAAACAAGCACAGCATCCTGTACTGTGCCTGCTCAGAGGACAGAGAGGGGGGATGGGGAATGGGGAATGGGCTGGGGAGAGATTAGGGAGAGGTTTGGGAAAGGGTTGGGTGAGTCTAGGGTCAAGTTTGGGAAAGGGTTGGTTGAGTTTAGGGTCAAGTTTGGGAAAGGGTTGGGAAGAGTTTATGAAGAGTCTGAGAACGGGTTTGGAGAATTTAGGGAGGTGTTTTTATGAAAGGGTTTGGACAGTTTGGGTTAGCATGTAAAGGGTTGAATACAAAACCCTCTTCCTGCCTCTCCCCGGTAAGTTTTCGGAACCCCCCAGTGTCACGGCTGAGGGGTCAGTTTTGCGGGGAGGTCAGTATTCCGGTTACAGGCACAGCAGGCTGTGTGTGCAGACCTCACACTGGAACACTGGAGAAATCAGCCAAGGCAAAGCCAGCCCACTCAGCCGTTATCTGATGGAAGTCAATCTGAATTTAAACTCGGTGCATTCCCTCAGGCTGAGGTTTATTAACACCAGCCAAGGAGTCCTGGCTGATCTGACAAGAATATCACATTAGTCTCCTGTTCATTAATTGCTTTTCTAAACGACACATCGACAGCGAAACGCACGCGGCTCACCTGACTTGTCGCTTTAGTGGAATAAAGACAGAAGCATGTGCGTCTGAGAAATCTATTTGCAGCAATAACAGTTCTGCGGCCAGTTAAAAAACTAAACATTTTCAATGTAGGGATTTTTGTCACTTCATGTGTAGTTACACTGTCAACAAAGTTTGAGTGAATTACCTCAATTCGCTCTGTCCTTCTACCGCAAGCGAGGATGTTTTCAGTAAACAGTTTGTCAAGTCTCTGTGTTCTTTTGAAAACACATGCGTCTGATGCTTGAGCAGCCAAAGCCTATATACAGCCCTACGTTTATCGTAGGCATGATGTACCGTAGGTTAAGTACGAACGGAGATGTCATTTCTGACATCACACAGTGCACAGAGCAAATGCACTACACTAGCTAACGCGCAAGCTAAGACTGCTCACAGTTTGGAACAGCACCCCTTTCACCCAGTATGGGGGGTCAGGCGGGTAATATTACCAAATTAAAATTACCTGCCCGTTGTAGTTCTTCAAAAACAAGGAAGGCTACCTCTACCAAATCCGCACCTTTGAGCAGCCACAGAGAGGGAATGAATCAGTTACACCTTGATATGTTAAATGAGGTTAATGCTGTTTCGCAGTGGAATTCCCCTTTAAGAGCATCTGGGCTTTATTGCCAGAGAGAACAAAGAGAAATAAAGAGAGAGGTAAGCATAATCTCCACGCAGATCTCTGAACATATACAGTGAGCGCGCAATGCCGCTGCAGTGATGTTAATGTGTCATTATTACTGGAAAGGCTGGAGTTTACCCCTTCTGCCAGGAAAAAAGCATCTCCATGAATAAATATTACAGTCACTCCAAAGCTTTATCACACATTCACACGCTCTCTCTCTCTCAGATACACACAAACACAAACACATAGACAACTGCACACACACAAACACACATACAGTTCTCTCTCAGACTCACACGAACACAAACACATAGACAACTGCACACACACAAACACACACACATACAGTACATTCTCTCTCTCTCTCTCTCAAATGGATTTATTAGCATGAATAGAAAGCAACCCTTGTTGCCAAAGCAATACAAAATAAATATTTGCAAAAATAAATAAATATATAAAACAAATATAGAAAAGTAAGTGATGATAGCAGGTGACTACATTAGTCACATACCATATAATTAGTAGGAATAAAAGTGAAAATAAGAGTGAAATTCCTGCTCTCTTTCACACATTCAAGACTGTTCTGACAGTTGCCTGATATCCACAAAACATGTCTGAATAATCAGAATAAATTACTGTGGTGTTATGGCCATATTGGTGTCCATGGGGTAACAACGCATACACTAATTACCATAATAATCTTGTGTAAGACTAACCGCAGGGTTTCAGATTGTCCACTGAAACATCTGTGGCTAATTCACAGCTGCAGATTTTGTTACTGATTGACAGCTGCAGTATTTGTGATTGATTGACAGTTCCAACGTTTGTGAGTGACAGACTGACAGTTGTAGTGTCTGTGATGCACATGCATCAGTGTATTAATATCTTTGTATACATCTACAGAATGAGGCAAACCTGCTGCCTTCAAAAAGGAACCCCACAAAAATAATTAATTCTACAATTAATTATGTTCCTTTTGCAAGGCCCACAAATTCACACTCACATTAATCAATTAACCGAGATCGATGAGCTTATTACAAGATAATCTACGCCCATAAGGCAAAGCACTGTGAATAAACTATAACACATAAATGGCAAATAAGAAGAAATAAAAAAGTTAGTGTGAAAATAATGAAAGGAAAAAAAAATTCTGATTTAAATTTCTATGGGGAAAGAAATAAACATTACATTTATGGCTAAAGAAATAAACGACGATCAACACGCCAGCTTGTGCACAACAGCCGACGCTGCCACGATCCCCACCCCCCAAAAACACCCCCACCCCAAGGCATCCTGGGATAGGATCTGGGGGACTTCCTGTTCGTGTATCTCCCATATGGACACAAAGGGTCTGGAATGGCGGAGCTGGTAGGATGAGCACCCGCGCTGCGCTCTGGCTCGGTCCGCCCAGCCAACACATAGCGTTCCCGCTCGCGTGGTGACCATGGCGACGCAGGAGTGCGACCGCCGCCGCCAGAGCGCAGCGGTCCCTGCGAGGGCTAACGCCAATGCTAACGCTAACCTAGCGCACGTGCGGTAAAGCAGCCACGCTAACACAGCGGCGCCTGTGCCGCGCGTAGCGCACATCGCGTTATGCGCCTGCACAGGGCAGCCCCGCTCCCGCGCACGGAGCGCGGGCGGAATTCGCGGGGCGGGAGACGGGCGCGAGACGGGCCCGCTCCGGTCCGGTCTGCTGCACGGGACAGCTGGGGTCCAGGGGCGAGAAGCGCCGGTTTGTCTGCCGAACAGAACCTCATTCACCGAGAGATTTTACATACCCTCCTCTCCACACGCCCTCTCTCTCTCTTCATCGGCGCTGGCCACCATACAGCTGACATGACCCCAACAGCTTTTTTTTCTTTCTGCGGCACTCTCCCTCTCTCTCTCTCCCCACTTTTTTCTCTCAACCTCTCTCTTTCTCTTGCTCTCCCTCCCTTTTTTCTCTCTCCCTTTTTCTTTCGCTCTCTCCCCCTTTCTCTCACTCTCTCCCTCTCATTCTCCCCCTCTCTCTTTCCTTTACTCTCTCTCTCCCCCTCTCCATCTCTCTTTCTCCCTCTCTCCCTCTCTCCATTCTGCCCACGGGCCTCTGTCACACTGTAATGCGCTGGCCCCATTCACAGCAGGCCTCAGTGAAATGGTATTCATACGTCCCAAACACTCCGCTCGCGCGTCCCCACAGGAAGCCTCGCCGTGCGCCATTCTGAGAGGCGTCTGCAGTCGGCGTGTCCCGCGGCCGCCGCCATCGTCTCGGGCGCATGAGCCGCGGTCTCTACGGCGACCGAACTAAAAAAAAAAAAAAAAACCCAGCCCGCCGTCCCACCCCAGTGCTTTAATAATGGTCAGACGGATACAGAAATTAGCATTCCGTTACTGTAGCGTGGATTTGTGTTGTCGCCTAGTACTGATAAAATGTCATACCTTCACGGATGCTATTTTGTTTTTATACAGGCAGTGAATGAGCCGTAGATGTCTGATAAATGTCCAAGGTGCTGACCAATCAGGTCAGAGACGTGATGTCATGGATTTTTCCACAACACAGATAACAGGCCTCACTAGCCCCTCCCCCTTGAGGGAGGGGCATAAAGTGAACTCAAAGAGGGCAAAAACTCAAAGCTCTGCCTCAGTGGTAACCAACCCTGTTCCTGGAGATCTATCATCCTCCAGGTTTTCATTACAACCCTAATTTGACACTCCTGATTCTACTAATTAGCAGCTCGACGAGATCTCTAGCAGTTGAATGGGGTGCGCTTTGTTAGGGAACTGCTAATTAGTACAATCAGGAGTGTCAAATTAGGGTTGAAATGAAAACCTGGAGGATGACAGATCTGCAGGAACAGGGTTGGTTACCACTGCTCCGCCTTCTATATCTGAAAGAACAAGGCTGAAGACCTGAGGGGCTAAACGGCCAAACATTGCCGCCCCCCACCCCCACCCCCACCCCATCACCGCGGGCCAGCTGGGGAGCAAAGAGGACATTGGCCAACAATCCCTGAGGTCCTTTTCGGCTGCAGAAACTACATTTTAAAAACAACGGAAATAAATAAATAAATAAATAAATAAATAAAAAATACAGCCGTAGCTCGCAGAGAAAATGTTCAGCTCCGTCTATAATTAGCGCTCTTAACCTTGATTATGGCAAGCTTAATTACAGCCTCTGATTACAGTTTCTAAACAATCGAGCAAACGGGGAGCGCCTCATTTCAGAACATTATCTTATTATTGTGCGACCGTACATAAACATCTGCACTTTCGCTCGGTTGCTCGGGTTCGTTCTCATCAGCACGTTTCGCGAAAAGGTCGACGCTTTTTTTTCATATTTTCATATTAATGACGAGCCCGGTGAGTAAACTAATTACATTTATGCGATGCAGATCAGATGCGTGAATCGCGCTAAGATGACTCCGCAGCAGACGATGCTAATGTTCCCTCTGGGTCTGGCTCAGCTTTCGCGTGGCAGGTGTTGGCTCGTCATTCCCACGGGACGGTACGATTTTCGGGGGGATTTTTTTTTTTTTCCCCTGGAGTTCGATCACAAGCTCCTCTGCGCGCGGCGAGCCAGAGCCAGTGACGGACAGCTGCTGATCCCAGCTGCTGATCCCTCCTCCCCCTGTAGCGCTGACAGCACTGCTTATACGGCTCACACTGGTACTGGGTGGTGCTGCAGAGGCCGAATGCCATGTTACTGCCACTCAGATCTGGAACACACACACGCACGTACACGCACACACACGCACACACACACAAGCACACACAGCAGAGAGCAATCGCGTGCACTTGTACACCCATTTTCCAGATATAGAGTTCAGTTAATGGTACTTAATGGGTTCGACTAGAGGAGGTCAAAGGTCAAGGGTTGTCACCAAAATGGCTGGCCGTCCTTGACCCTGATAAACGCAAGCAGCATCCCCCGCAGCATGGCCTCATACTGTCAGAGAGAGCCCGTTACCATGGATCATATTTCCCCACAGTATCCTCACCTCATCCCTGCCTGGGGGACTGCCGCATGTGGCTGTTCTGAGACCAGTTTCAGATTGGATGGGTTTTTACAGGGAGAGTAATAAACTGTTCTGAGACCAGTTTCAGATTGGATAGGTTTTTAAAGGGAGGGTAATGAACTGTTCTGAGACCAGCCTGACAGTGGAGGGGGTTTTCAGTAGTCTAATAAACTGTTCTGAGACCAGTTTGAGATTGGAGGTGTTTTACAGGGAGGGTAATAAACTGTTCTGAGACCAGTTTGAGATTGGAGGGGTTTTACAGGGAGGGTAATAAACTGTTCTGAGACCAGTTTGACAGTGGAGGGGTTATACAGGGAGAGTAATAAACTGTTCTGAGACCAGTTTGACAGTGGAGGGGTTTCACAGGGAGGGTAATTCATTGGCGTCATGTGGCAGTGACTACTCCACCCTCACACGCTCATCCTGTTCTGAAGCCAAGCTCTGCGTAATGCTCACAGCCGGAGAGAAAGCGACTTGCTTATCCGCACACCTCCTCCGTACGCAGCACCTGTGTTTGCTTCCATTTTTGACGTTTGAGAGCGTGGGAGGTTTTCCCAGAAACATGCTGTCGTGTTTTCACACAAAGCACCCAGGGGAGTCACAGAGGAGGTGCAGACACTGAGACTCCGGTCCTCACAATGATGGTGTGGAGTCAGGGTCACATGGACACCCAATCCTCGCTATGGCAACCAGTCGGGTTGGTCTTTATTTATTTATTTATTTATTTATTTATTTATTTATTTAATAGGGACAGATACACTTAAACATAGATTATTGTCAAACAATATCCAACGCAATTTATCGTAGCATTTATAGCATATGCTAATTTCCGATGCTTGTCCCTAGATGGGCTTTATAAAAAACACACATTTTACCACTTTCATTGGTACAGCAGCATTGACTCTGCACTGAAGGAGGATACCTCCTTACCTGCCAAGATAAGGAAGCAGAAAGGAGGGAAGAGAAGAAAGAGAGAAGAGGAGTTGCAAATGCAGTCAGAAACTGTACACACGCCGTTGTCTCACACCAAATTTGGAGCTAATCCAGTTTCAGTTCTGTCAGTTCAGCAAACAGAGCGAAATTTAACCAATTTGTTATCGGAATTAAATTCTCACAGAACTTTACGGCCATTTTTCCCCCCGATTCGTGAATTGAGTGCGTATTAATTGCCTGAGCTGAAATGGACTTGACCCCGACCCTGGCCCGCGCGGAGGCGTCAGGGGGGCGGGTTCGAGTGCGTGAGTCAGTGCCGAGCCAGCGTGACCGAAGAGCTGCCCCACACCGCTCGGCTCCGCCCACAGAGATCACGTGACTGCATTACAGTCGCAATTCACTTTTACCTCACAACACGGGCATTCAAGCTAAGGCGGACGAAACTACAGCGAAACAGCAATCGCTTGTAAAACCCTCCTTTTTAAAAAAATAACCGAAAATGGAGCATCGCGTAGTTCTGGCAGGTCACGAGAGTCAAGCGCTCCGGCCGAATCAGCTGATGGCTCAGCTGAGTGATGTTCGCCTATCACAGTACATTCACTAACAGGGCGGTCTACTTAAACAGGCTCCCTCTACTCATTCGGCTGCTCCTCCTGCATGCAAGCGCTGCACGTTGCTTCGTAAATCCCCTCCACCACCCCAGCTCCATCCCCATGCGTCAAGAATTTGCATTCTCCATTCCTATGTGTTAAGAATTTGTATTGCTCCATCCTTATATGTTAAGAAATTGCATTTGCTCCATTCATATGTGTTAAAAACTGCTTTGCTGCTGGATCTGTTCTGTGTGTACCCCCTAAGGGGGGGTTTGGCTGCTGGCCTCCCAGCCTTATCCACGCGGGCTGCATGGTTGGCGGGAGAGCTCCAGAACAGAGCCATACCGCCAAACATAACTGTATTGCCTTTATTGTCAATAAAGTTCTACTTGATGACAGTGGTCCTGACAGAATGGAGAACTACAGTACGATTTTAGGCTGCCTTTTAAACATCTGGCCAGGGACAGCAGATGAAAACTAGCCTTTCAGGCTAACTCTGGCTTATTTACAGTTTGACTGTTGATTGGTGTGCATTGTCCCGGAAAAAATATACCAATAAATGAGAGAGCTCCACAAAATAACTATCAGTGTAAGGAAATGAAAGAGGGGTAAGTTCCGGAACTTAGTGACCTGTGTTGGGGAGACGTTAGGGAGGAGGTGGAGGGTGGAGGAGGTAAGGCTTGGTCTGTAATGGCGGGTTTTCAGTCTGTGGGGGGACACTGAAACCCCCCCGGGTGACTGGGCGAAAATTCAGGGCCCCCCCCCCCCCTCCCGAAGGTGGCGGGAAGGTCATTCCGCCATGTAGCGGTGCGATGTCGCTCTCAGCGTGGATTACAAACACTAATCCCCTTATCCTTCCATTATTCAGCACGGGGCTAAGCCTGCCAGCGCAGACAGAGTTTGTGTGTTTTACATCACCGCGATCCGGGAGTCAGCGGAGCTCACCTCCACCGCCAACCCCCCCGGACCCCAATCACGCCCCCACCACGCGGACAAGACTGAGAATGGCATGAGGCGTAGCCCTCTCACACCCTTGCAGCAGTGGGGGGAGTTTGGGGGAGTTGGGGGAAGGGGGGGGGGGTTGTGGGCGTGGTCACTTCAGCCCCTGCATTCCTTCACGCCAGTCAGACGCTTCGCTCTCTAAAGGGGTCATGTGACCACTCAGGGGCCTGAGAGACATTCAAGAGCCTCTTACAGCCTTGTTGGCACGGTGACCGTGTCAGGTGACAAACTCCTGGCCTCTACACGAGCAGGGAGAAGTCAGCCTATGTAGCCTGCTCAGACCTCACTGTGAACCCACTGCAGCCTCACTGCACACGCACACGCACACGCACACGCACACGCACACGCACACGCACACACACAGGCCTGACAGTGCTCTCAGCCGGACGCAGCGAGACGTCTGTATCAAAGCCCCACCACGGGGCCCAGTGTGACATCACCCATCATCCCACGCGGTGCCGCTCATTTTGACCACAGGGGGCGTGCTGTTGAGTGTGTGACAGCGCCCACGAGGGGCGTGACCTGACCTGGCCTTCCCCCCTACAGCCCACCTCGATCACGCCCAAAGCCTTCCCTGCACATCCTCCTCAAACACGCACAGAACGTCCTCAGCGCACCACCTGCACACCCAGAGCACTCACCAAAATGGCCTCAGCTGAATGACACAGAGGGAGGGAGGGCAGAATGGCCTGTGCATAGGGGCTGTTTTTCAGTATTAATTGCTGGAATAACAGAGCCTTTTCAAACAGTGGGCAGATGTGTGTCGGGTTTTTTAGAACACCCACCAAGAAGCTCTCAGCACTCACCCCCCCCCACCGCACTGATAAACACTGATAATCCACCCTCCCCGGACCAGAGACCAACAAACAGAATGTGAGTGTACACACAATCAAAACGTGCAGTGTGTGTGTCTCTCTTAAAACACACACAAATACAGGCACAGACACATGCCGTCTCTCTCTCTTCCTCCTTCTCTCTCTCTCACAAACACACACACACACTCACAGACACATACTGTCTCTCTCTCTCACACACACACACACACACTCACAGACACATACTGTCTCTCTCTCTCACACACACACTCATTCACAGACATATACTGTCTATCTCTCTCACACACACACACACACACACACACACACACTTTCTTTCAGACTCTCTTCCGTCTCTTTTTTTTTGTTCGCCCTGACAGGAGAAGATAGGTGACTCATTTAACGTAAACACCGGCTTGACGATTTTTTTTTTTTTTGTTGAAAAAGCAAACACAATTTCAGCCGGTTTTACAAAAGCGTTTACAGAAGGAAGCTGCATGGCTGGTACAAGCATCTAATCGCTCTGCCTAACGGCGCGTTCAAGAGCGCATCGGTGCCAGCGTTCTGCAAGAACACGCCGCACACACAGAATTCACACGGAACACAAGCGCTAAACAGACATTACAGCACGAGCGCCGAGAAAAAAAAAAAAAAACCCACTTCATCAAACCCGTTTCAAGGGGGGGTCACATTCGACGAGAGGTCGAGTCTGGCTTTTCACACGTTCTCCCTCGCAGAGAGGAATGCTGTCGACCGGAGGAGAGAGAGAAAAAAAAAAAAAACCGAACCATTAAAACGACAGAATAAAGAGGAGATTCCTCCAGTTGCTTCTCAGCTCGTTTGCTGAATGCTCTCTGGGATGCGGGACATGCCCGCGCTTCACACGCGAAGAATATTCATGACCCCTTTTGTCCCGTCGGGCTCCTGCAGGAGAGGTCCGACCTCCTCCGGGTCGACCCGCCGCAATTAAAATATTGGTTCTTCGGGCTGGTGGGCCGGGGGTTTGGTTGGGCGTCGTGTGGGGGAGGTGCTGGGGGGTGTGTTGCTGAGACTTGGCGGATTTCGAAAGAAATCCAAACAAATGTCTGGTACAGCCCTTGGGGTATGGAAGCGAGCACGGAGCTCGGAAACACGCCACCGCGACTTAACTGTACAAAAAAAACCCACACGGCACATTAATTAATATTCAGAGAGAGAAAGACAGAGAGGAAGAAAGAGAGAGCATGAGAATGAGAGAAAGAAAGAAAGAGAGATGGAGCTATTCAATGTAAATGGCGGTAAGAGACCACAAAGAAAGGGAAGGTCGCGGCGTCGGGTGGATGGGTAACGAACGCCGTCGCTTCCTGATGCGTGCGAGGCGGGTACCGGCGCTGGGCCCCCGGCCGCCGTTTTCGGGCACACCCCTCGTACGCTCCGGCGGGGTAATTAGCACGCTAACCGCCTCCAGGCTCAATCCCGCCGTTTCGCCCCCTTTCGCGTCTACGTTCGGGGGGGGGGGGGGGGGGGGTCCGTTTGATCGTCGGCGCGGTAACCGGGAAGGTGACTCGGGCCGCTCTAATTGGCCTGGCCGCGAGGTGCGTGGCGGAGTTTTGTAAACATCACATTTAGGGGCAGGAAGAGATGGGCTCCGGTCCGCTCGTTAAGACCGTCCGCCATTAATCATCCATCTGCTGGGAACCGCACCGAGCGTTCTGAAGCTCCGAAAATCCTGCTTTATACCTCCCCTCCTGCGGCTTTCTTTCATTTCGCACTGAGAGAGGGGTGTGTGTGTGTGTGCGCGCGTGTGTGTGTGTGTGTGTTTATGCCACATGTATAATTTCGTTGGTCCACGGCAGTGAGCGTGAAAATGTCAAAAACATTCATCTTTGTAGTCTCCAGAGTTAATAAAGATCTAAAATCTAAAAAAAGGAATTGCTCTCCTTTTTGTCTTTTCAGTCCTGTTGCTACATTGCGTGGCATCCGGATACTCGTTTACTTTTAGCGGCTAAGGTTTTCATTATAATGTTTTAACCATTCAGAGTGAAAGTGGCTTCTTCCCTTCTGAGGACCTGCTGTAAAATTGCTCTTTCATCAATTCATCATCATCATCATCATCATCATCATCGTCATCGACGTTAGTCGTAGTAGCCTTACCAGTAGCAGTAGCAGTATGATAATGGTGGAGGGGATGGTGATAATTACGATTACAATTTCATTTTTTTATACAACAATTGCAAGCAATGCACCCCTACAGATGCACTGTAGGTTAGAATATAAGAGAGAATGCAACACAGGAAAGGGATTTGAAAAGCACAAAGGGCAGGGGAAAGCAAGTCTGAAACGGTGGCCTTTCAAACTGTTGTTAAAACAGCAGGGCACGCAGAGCAAAAGGCTGTGCCACCCCATGTCTTTATACACGATTTGGGCACAAAGCGAAACCCCTCTCTCTCCTGACTGGAGGCACCTGTGGTCTACAGGCAGGTCAGCGAGTCCACGAGGGACCCAGGAGCCACGCGACGCCGCAGAAGTCCTCACACTCGACTCCAGCCAAAACCCATAAGCAGGGAAGCTGGTACGCTGGTACTCTTTCTGAGCCATTAACGAGAACTATAAAAACAGAGAATTCCAGCAGTCCGGCCGAGGGGACCTGCATTAAAATGGCAAACTTTCAGCAGGTCCTAACAGCAGGAGCCAGATCCACAGCCTGCTTTCAAACAGGTGCTGCCGTCTAAATATAATCCCTCCCACAGCTGGCCCAAACAGGTGAGACGGTCAACCTGTTCGCCCCTGGGGTGAACGGGGGGTTATTAGAGCATGACGTGCTTTTGGATCAAGTACACATTTCTGCAGCCAAGAGTCCGAAAAAACGTAAATTTGGACTGTCAGGTGGGTCAGGGGAAGGGGTCGGGGAGGGGCGGCCGTTTGAGAAGAACGGCTTTTGACGCCAGGGCGAGGCTCTGCCCTCACACACCCCCCCCCCCCCCCCGCTCGTGCCCACGGTTGCCATGACATCAACCGGGCAGGGCGGGGCAGTCCACCACGGAGGAGGGAAATTAAGGCTCTTTCACGAGGAGGATTTGCCAGACGGGACGCTGACGGAATTAGGAAATGGAGCGGAGCTCCAACAAGCCTCCCGCAGCCCCGCCCTCCTCCGCCCCGGCTTTGTTTACCGCGCGCTCCCTTTGGTCGTCACCGCGCCCGCGAGGCGTCGAGCGGCGCTCTCTGGCTATCAACGGATTAAATTGAAAAGGGCGCTCAGGCGGAGTGCATTTCACAGCCCAGCGAAGACCTCGGGAGGACGCGTTCGCCACAGTCCCTCCCCCCCCAAAAAAAACAAAGAGCCCGGCCAACGAGCTTAGGGCATTAAATTAGCTGGCGCTTCCACCCTTGTTCTCCTGCGGCCAAATTTCCGAATGTGTACAGACACATAGACCCCCATCCTGCCAAACGTAGCGCCATTGTCTCCACATAGACCCCCATGCCTGTCAATCAAATCCACACGCAAACCTTATCATCCCAATCAGTCCTCCTCATCAAAGAAACACAACCTGTTGATCTGATGCTCATTTTAGACTATAAAAGCAGTGACTGGGTTTGATTCCGGTGCTGCCGTTCTATCCTAGGACTAGGCACAGAACTTTAATTGCTTCACTAAAATACCCAACTACGAATGGATTGAGTTTTTAAATAATAGTGTCTGCAAAATATCTTAATGCAATATGCAGGTATACAAAGTATGCAGTGGGGTATATGCCTTCAATGATTGTTGACTTTTCCTTGATTGATGTGTTGGGGTATTAACAAATCCCCATTCGCGTGAGTATCTGTTTCCCACAGTCATCTCTTCTCAGCACTTCTGTAGTGCAGTGCGGGGCACCAGGCGAGTGCAGGGTCTGGATTTGTGAAGAGTGAGCCGACTCTCCCACAGTCTGCCAGACCTGAACATCCGGACCAATGGCTCAACGCGAGGAGCGCTGTCTCTGTCCTGAACAAGCACAACAGGGAATAACCGGCACACAGATGCAATAATACCACAGTGTTATCCGGCACAGACACCCAATAAGGCCACAGTGCTAACCAGCACAGAGACACAATGCCACAGCGCTAGCACAGGAAGACTGAAACAGAGGGTACTGTACTTGCACAGAGAGAGAGAGAGAGACAGGACTCGTACACACGTACGCACGCACACACACACACACACACACACGCACACACGACTCACATAAGCAGGACTCGTAGAGAGATAAATGAGTCACACACATACAGGAAAGAGGAGTTCACTTCACATACACAAAGAAACAGGAAATAAACCTCTCAACATGTCTGCCGGTTCCACAGACATAATGCCCTGCGTTTATCTCATCAAATGGAGATGACAGCGCGTTTCACTCTCAGACCTCTGCTTATGAAAGGCACCCAGTCTCAGTCTAAGGCATATTTAGAGTAAATATCCCCATCTCCGGGCATATCATGTCACTCCTTAATCTGTGACTGGGATTAGGGACAGGAAAACCATGCACACACTCACACACACAGGCACCACACGCACACACGCAGCCACATACACACGCACGCACGCAAACGCACGCACGCACGCACGCACGCACGCACGCACACGCACACACACACGCACGCACACAGTAACAGCCCTTTCCTCAGCGTGAGCTGCATTAGAGCGTCGCCCTGGTCACCCGCCCTGTGCGAACGCAGGCTGTGATCTCTCAGCCAGGCCATTACAGAACAATGAAGCTGCGCAAATGAGCCGGCTGTGAATATTTAATAAACACCCCCCCCCCCTCCCCCCCCCGGCCTCCTGCAGGCCACCAGCTTCTGTGAGAGGGGTGGAAGTGCCGAGCGAGCTGGCCGGTCTGAAATTTAACAGTAGGCCCCGGGATGAAATTTCAGAACCGAGGAGTTGGGGTGGGGGTGGGGGGTTCGGGGTGCGGGGGGGGGGGTTGTCCTGTCGGTGATAGATGCGGGCGCCGTAATCACCCGCCCCGAAACTTCGGGCTGTTCGCGCGCAGGGGTCGTTCGGACTGGGCGGACAGGAAGTGGAGGCAAGCGCTCACTACACACTTCCCGAGGAAAGCCGGAGGAAGTCGTACAGGAAGCATTTAGGCCTCGGGCTTCGATAGTCGTAAACATCCCCCGTTTCCCCTGTTAACAGATAGCTGAGTGTTTAAAGGTTAACGCCAGTCTGTTCTGTTTGCTTCCATCACGGGCTAGAACTGTCACTCAGCAAACCATCCCTACGACTGAGTGCACACAATGACAAATACCAGTGCTCTTCTACACTACTACTGTATCTCACCTGCTCTGCTCCTGCATCTCACCTGCTCTGCTCCTGTATCTCACCTGCTCTGCTCCTGTAACTCACCTGCTCTGCTCCTGTATCTCACCTGCTCTGCTCCTGTATCTCACCTGCTCTGCTCCTGTATCTCACCTGCTCTGCTCCTGTAACTCACCTGCTCTGCTCCTGTAACTCACCTGCTCTGTTCCTGTATCTCACCTGCTCTGCTCCTGTATCTCACCTGCCATGTTCCTGTATCTCACCTGCTCTGCTCCTGTAACTCACCTGCTATGTTCCTGTAACTCACCTGCTCTGTTCCTGTATCGCACCTGCGCTGCTCCTGTAACTCACCTGCTATGTTCCTGTAACTCACCTGCCATGTTCCTGTAACTCACCTGCCATGTTCCTGTAACTCACCTGCCATGTTCCTGTATCTCACCTGCTCTGCTCCTGTAACTCACCTGCCATGTTCCTGTAACTCACCTGCTCTGCTCCTGTATCTCACCTGGTCTGTTCCTGTAACTCACCTGCTCTGCTCCTGTATCTCACCTGCTCTGCTCCTGTAACTCACCTGCCATGTTCCTGTAACTCACCTGCTCTGCTCCTGTATCTCACCTGGTCTGTTCCTGTAACTCACCTGCTCTGCTCCTGTAACTCACCTGCTCTGCTCCTGTATCTCACCTGGTCTGTTCCTGTAACTCACCTGCTCTGCTCCTGTAACTCACCTGCTCTGCTCCTGTATCTCACCTGCTCTGTTCCTGTAACTCACCTGCTCTGCTCCTGTATCTCACCTGCTCTGCTCCTGTAACTCACCTGCTCTGTTCCTGTAACTCACCTGCTCTGTTCCTGTATCTCATCTGCTCTGCTCCTGTAACTCACCTGCTCTGTTCCTGTAACTCACCTGCTCTGCTCCTGTATCTCACCTGCTCTGCTCCTGTAACTCACCTGCTCTGTTCCTGTAACTCACCTGCTCTGTTCCTGTATCTCACCTGCTCTGCTCCTGTAACTTACCTGCTCTGTTCCTGTAACTCACCTGCTCTGCTCCTGCATCTCACCTGCTCTGTTCCTGTATCTCACCTGCTCTGTTCCTGTAACTCACCTGCTCTGCTCCTGTAACTCACCTGCTCTGCTCCTGAAACTCACCTGCTCTGCTCCTGTAACTCACCTGCTCTGCTCCTGTATCTCACCTGCTCTGTTCCTGCATCTCACCTGCTCTGCTCCTGTATCTCACCTGCTCTGCTCCTGTATCTCACCTTCTCTGTTCCTGTATCTCACCTGCTCTGTTCCTGTAACTCACCTGCTCTGTTCCTGTAACTCACCTGCTCTGCTCCTGCATCTCACCTGCTCTGTTCCTGTATCTCACCTGCTCTGTTCCTGTATCTCACCTGCTCTGTTCCTGTAACTCACCTGCTATGTTCCTGTAACTCACCTGCTCTGCTCCTGTATCTCACCTGCTCTGTTCCTGTAACTTGGAATAACCTGCGCAAAATTTTGTGCGCCCCCCAGTGGCGTCGAGTGACACAAAACAAAGAAAACGGAGTTCGTCTAGAGTACACTGACAAGGGTGTTCTACGACGGTGATTCTTTTTCAAAAGGTCTGTACATCATTTGGAGTAAAATGCATACTTATAGAGAAACTAACGTGTCGTCGTCTTATACACCTACATTACACGATGCAGCCTCCCCCCGCCCCATCTTCCCCACCTGAAGCCCAGGTGAACACTCTCGATGGCTCGGTCATGACCCCTTCATTCAGCACTATGCAGCTTTGAGACAAACATCCCCGCACCAGCCAGGCTGATCAATCAGATGGGCCGTTAAAAGCAAGGCAAAGCTTCAGAACAAAGAAATACAAACAGCCCACAGGCATCCCTCCCTGTGACTGCATCATGTGACCTGTCACTGGGGGGGGGGGGGGCACTGGATCAGACAGCACCTGTTCCCTGAGCACACCCAAAGAGGAAGGCTTTTCACATCTAAATTCATAACCTACATTCATAACTTACATTCACAATCCACATTCGTCAGCTACGTTCGTGATTTACGCTCATAATCCACATTTGTAACCTACATTCATAACTTATGCTTCCAGTCCACGGTCATAACTTACATTCGTAATCTACATCCCTAACTTATGTTCACAACCCACATGCATAATTTACATTCACGTCTTACGATATCTGCTATTCAGCTTCATCGGAGCTTGGGACTGACACAGAAGCGATGAATGCAGATGCACAGCACGACGAAACGGGAAAAGGCCGACGCGTATCCAGAGCAACTCCACTGTTTGCAGATCTTAATCTAAACAGATCAACAAAAACAAGGGGGGTTGCCATGAAGACGACAGGAAACGCATTAGTCACTCAGTCCGCAAAGTCATTAGAGGATGACTACGAGGATGCGCGTATTCCACCATTAATAGAAGCCATATTTGTCGGACGCTTCGAAGCGCGTTTTTTTCCCCTCCTCCGGAGCGCGCATTGCAGGCCGCCCCCCCCCCCCCCCCCCCCCCCCCCCTTCTTCGTTAACCCCTCGTTATCTCCGGCACGCCAGACCGTTCGGCCTCTGGAGAAGGGTCGCCGCTGACAGTTGTTCTGTTTTGAGGGGCATTTCCTGAATGGAATGCGTGCCTGTTTAACGCCCCCCCTCCCCCCCATCCCCACCCCCACCCCCACCCCCAAACCCCTCAGTCTCTCGGTACTTCAGAGAAGAGATAAACTGATCCACGCAACCGGAGCGAAATGAAACGCCTCACAAACATTTGGCTTGCTGCTGCCACCGGAGTCAGACAAACTGTCAGGGAGAGACTTATTATCCCTTTAAGTACAGATTTACCGAGTCAAAATATTTAAAATAAATAAGCAAGTTTTGTTCATTTGCCGAAAGGCACAGTCGGCACTTAGCTGAATACCTTTCAGATGTGTACAGATGAAAACAAAGGTTTTTAAAAGCACCCTGCAGTTTCATCCATTAGGAAGACTGTGGCAAACGGGGGAGGGAGAGTAAAATATTAACACATCAAGAGAAAGAGAACAGCAGAGAGGAAGAGAAATAAGCTACTGTAGAGTGTGTGTGTGTGAAAGAGAGAGAGAGAGAGAGACTGTGTGTGTGCATGTGTGTGAGACAGAGGCAGAGAGAGAGAGTGACGTGTGTGTGTGTGTGTGTGTGTGTGTGTATGTGTGAGACAGACACAGAGAGAGAGACTGTGTGTGTGTGTGTGTGCGTGCGTGTGAGACAGACACAGAGAGAGAGACAGTGTGTGCGTGCGTGTGAGACAGACACAGAGAGAGAGACTGTGTGTGTGTGTGTGTGCGTGTATGTGTGAGACAGACACAGAGAGAGAGACTGTGTGTGTGTGTGTGTGTGTGTGTGCGTGCGTGTGAGACAGACACAGAGAGAGAGACTGTGTGTGTGTGTGTGTGTGTGTGCGTGCGTGTGAGACAGACACAGAGAGAGAGACTGTGTGTGTGTGTGTGTGTGCGTGCGTGTGAGACAGACACAGAGAGAGAGACTGTGTGTGTGTTTGTGTGCGTGCGTGTGAGAGACACAGAGAGAGAGACTGTGTGTGTGTGTGTGTATGTGTGAGACAGACACAGAGAGAGAGACTGTGTGTGTGTGTGTGTGTGTGTGTGTGTGTGCGTGTATGTGTGAGACAGACACAGAGAGAGAGACTGAGAGAGTAAGAGACTGCTTAGAGAGTGGCTGCTTAAAGAATGAGCTCTTAAAAATATCAAACAAATACAGTGTTTAGATGTGAAACAAAATACATATAATTGATAAAAAAGCAGAATTAAAGAAAAGAAGAAGAACATAGAAGGAGGGAATATAATAAAAAAACAAAAGAAGAATAGAAAATAACTTAAATACGGACATAACAAGGGAAGGTACAAAGCTAGGAGAAAGCTAGGAGCAAAGCTAAGCCAAAGTTAAAGGAAATAAAAAGCAAAGGTAAGCCTTGGGAGAAACTGTATACATTAGTCATAAATTAGAACATTTGGATAACTATATACATATTTTCTTTAATTAAAGTAGTAATATAATATTTAATACAGTAAAAAGAAAAAATCTGATCTGATAGCATTAGCATAGCTCAATAGCTCAACCCAAGGCTAGAAGGAGTGGCAGTTAAAGCTGTTGAAAAGTATCAATTTTCTGAGCTGTCACCATGGTAACCAAGCACGCTGCTGTGGAGATTCCGTACCCTCCTAAGCTGAGAAGTGCAAAGGCTAAAAAGAAACATAAACTAACTGTTATGAGAAACAACCCCGAAACCCTATATGTGGACTTTGCTGAAAAGGCAAACAATAAGGTTAAAAACAATTTAATTTTTTTCACAAATAACACCAAGGCCTGGCACAGTGTTGTATGTAAGCACTACCCTCATATTCAGAAGGGAGGGATAGGAAAGGGGAGCAAAATAACAGTTTGTGAAGACGAACATTTGGACAGTATAGTGCTAAATGTGAACATTTACACGAATGGGACTGTTCTCATACAAAGTGCTACTGAGGCCAACCTGGATGCTTTTGAGAAACACTTCCCTGCCCTGAAAGAGAAGGCAGAGAAGGAAAAGTGTCCCCTCACGCTCCCCACAGAGCGAGAGGATTCAGATTCAGAGGAAACCACACCCACCACTGTACCTAACCTGCCCTGTGCTGCCCCCGCTTCTCCCCGATCTGACACCCAGCACATGAGGGAGACCCTGGCCTTGCTTGAGCTGGAGTTTGCAGAGTTCAGAGAGCTCACTATGGCCAGGCTCTCCGAGGCATATCTCCCTCTGCAGCAGCAGGAAGAGCAGAACCAGCAGAGCAGAGAGATCAGCACAGCCATCGCTGCCCTGAGAGCAGAGACCGCAGAACTGAGGCAGGACAACCAGGCCCTGAGAGCCCAGCTGGCCTCTGTGAAAGAGGAGACGCAGCGCAGGGAAAGATCTTTCATCATGGAGCTACAGGATCTGAGAGAGCAGCTACAGACACACACATGCACACCCTGTACTGCCCATTCAAACGCAGATACTGACAAACACTCCACTCCCCTCCAAACCACAGCCCACCCCCCAGCTGACCTGCAGGCTCATACTGATGCCCCCCCTGACTCACAACATTCACCAGCGCCAGAAAACCCCCCCAGCACACAGACCAACACCCCCTCAGACACTCCCCCCCTCTCTGACGCACAGCCCACCCCCAAGGCACAGCCCCCTTCTGCAACACAGCCCCCCACCAGCAGAACACCTGATCCACAAGTGGTCCTTCTCATGGACTCAAATGGGAAGTTTATTGACCCCAATAGGCTTTTTCCTGGTAAGCAGGTAAAGGCGACCCGCTGCAGTAACACAGCCCGCGCCCTGGAGCTGCTCAAGCGGGACACGCTGGGAAGCCCTCACTATGTCATACTGCACACCGGCACCAACGACCTGCCCCGCCTGCGCCAAAACACCGCCCACGCAGTGAGGAGGATGGCAGAGAAAGCCTCCCGAGAGTTCCCTGAATCTCGCGTGGTCATCTCCACACTGCTGCCACGGAATGATGTCCCCCCCCATGTCATCAGGGACATTAATGCGGAGATCGCCAGAGGCTGCGCTGCACTGCCCAATGTGCACCTGGCTCGCCACCCCACCATCGGCCCCTGGTACCTCTACGATGGATTGCATCTAGACAAGGAAGGTATCAAAGTCTTTGCTAAAACGCTAAAAGACGTGGCACTGGGACGCAATCCATCCAGCCCCGCCTCCACCATCAACAGGCCCCATCTCAGGCATCAGCCCCCCCACGCCATCGGTCACCATCCTCGGGCCCCACATCGGCCTGACAGCAGCGGTCATCACTCCAAAACCCCGCGCCCACCCAGCACCCCGCAGTCCCCCATAAGGCCCCCGACCCCCAGGGCTCACCCCCACCAACACCAGCCCAGCTACGCTGCAGCCCTCACAATGGCCCCTGTCCCACCTGCCCCTCCTTCTGAGCTAGGTGAGATCAAACACCTGCTCAGTGTGCTGTGCGATAGGTTGCTAAACTAATATGAATTCATATCTGTGAATATATATGTGATGTGAATATATAATCTAATATGTGAGTATACAGTATAAACCAGTTATACTGTGTACTATACAAATAGTAAGTTTTAAATAAAAAAAATTAAAAAAAAAAAATTTTTTTTTTTTAAAAAGACTAGTTTATTATCAACTATGTATTTTGTTTCACTCAATGCTGTGAATGATTAAAATGAGTTCATTCTGTGTAAGCTGTTGGAACATACAGGGTCTGTGGTCTTCTGTGTTTGGGCTGAAAAGCACAGACCCTGAATTCCTCAAAAACATTTCTAATGCTGACATTTTAATTTTTGTTGAAACTTGGTGCCGAGAAGATACCGTCACCCACTGCCCCTCAGGTTATGGCGAAATTATAGTGCCCTCTATAAAATTAAAAACAGTGCGACATGGCAGAGACTCCGGAGGGATACTGGTGTGGTACAAAGCGGAACTGGCTAAATTCATCACAGTAACCAAAAAAGAACAATCCCACTTATGGTTAAAATTGAACAAAGAAATTGCAGATTGGGAAAAAGATATATTCCTGTGTGCAGCTTACGCTGCCCCACATGAATCCCCCTATTATAATGAGGAATTCTTCAACGCTCTGCATACAGAAATATGCCATTTCCAGGCCCAGGGAAATGTGCTACTGTGTGGCGACCTTAACGCCAGAACAGGAACAGAACCCGACTGTATCGATCCCCAAGGAAACAATCATATATTTGGAAACACCCCTTTGTATATTACACCAACCACTACAAAAAGAAATAATCCGGACAATATAATAAATAAGAATGGTAGGGAGTTAGTGCATCTCTGTCAAGCCTTAGGCCTGTACATCCTTAATGGCAGGATCAGAGGGGACTCTTTAGGAAGGTTCACATACTGCTCAGCTCTTGGGACTAGTGTTGTGGACTATGCTGTCACTGACATGGACCCTTCCTCCTTTAGTGCATTCACTGTCAGGCAACAAACCTCCCTTTCAGACCATAATCAAATAAGTGTATTTCTGAAAAGATTTGGACAATCCAGAAACTCAAACACACAGCCCTGTAAGCTGTATAAACTTAATAAATCGTACAGATGGGCTGAAACAAGCACAGATGAATTCACAAAAGCAATGAGATCCGCTGAATTAACTAACTCTATTAACACATTCATCAATACTCCTTACCAAAATAACAGAGAAGACTTAAATCTGGCTGTTACTAATATCAATGATATTTTACAGAAAACAGCAAATAAAGCTAAACTAAAAGTTCATAATAAAAGGAAGCTGAACAAAAATGAAAATTGGTTTGATATTGAATGCAAAAATATTCGAAAAAACCTAAGAAAATTATCAAACCAAAAACATAACCAACCATACAACTCTGATTTACGCCTCAGGTATTGTCAAACTCTTAAAGAATATAAAAACACCCTAAAACAGAAAAAACAAAAATACATAAATAAAACTCTGAATGATATTGAAGAATCAGTTAATCAAAACCAGTTTTGGGATTTGTGGAACAATTTAAGCACAGCAAAGCAACACGAATTAGCCATTAGTGATGGAGCCATTTGGAAACAATATTTTGAAAATCTATACTGTGAAATCAGTCAGAAAACACACCATACTATGATTAATGATCAACTAAACAAATTGGAATCAACCATCAAGGATAATCAAAATCCATTGGATAAACCAATTTCCCACAAAGAACTGATCGAAAAGCTCCAGTCTCTAAAATCAAGAAAATCATGTGGTCTTGATGGAATTAGAAATGAAATGCTAAAAAATAGCACCCCAGAAATGCATGACGCTCTGCTTAAATTGTTCAACCAAGTACTGAGTTCAGGATGCTTTCCTGACATTTGGAACCGGGGGCTTATATCCCCAATTTATAAAAGTGGAGACAAATTAGACCCCAATAATTACAGAGGCATTTGTGTAAGCAGTAATCTGGGGAAGGTATTTTGTAGTATCATCAATTCAAGAATTGTAACCTTCCTTAACGAGCACAATGTCCTGAGTAAAAGTCAAATTGGATTTCTCCCAAATCATCGTACCACCGATCATATTTACACCCTACACACCCTAATAAATAAACACGTCCACAAAACAAAAAATGGTAAAATCTTTGCATGCTTCATTGATTTCAAGAAAGCATTTGACTCGATTTGGCATGACGGATTATACTACAAAATTCTCCAAAGTGGTGTAGGGGGTAAAGTTTATGATATAATTAAATCAATGTACTCAGAAAATAAATGTGGAGTGAAAATTGGCGACCAAAGAACAGAGTTCTTCACACCAAAACAGGGAGTAAGGCAGGGCTGTAGTCTGAGTCCAACACTGTTCAATATTTACATTAATGAGTTAGCGGTGCAGTTGGAACAGTCTACAGCCCCGGGCCTCCTCCTACATGACACGGAAGTAAAATTCTTACTCTATGCAGATGACCTGGTTCTGCTGTCTCCCACTGAAGAAGGGTTACAGCAGAACCTAGCTCTGGTAGAGGATTTCTGTCAGAACTGGGCACTGACAGTAAACTTAAAAAAGACAAAAATAATGATCTTCCAGAAAAAAGCCAGATGTCAGGAAAACAGGTTCCAGTTTTTTCTAGGCAACACCGCCCTAGATCACACTTTAAATTATACGTACCTTGGTCTGACAATTACAGCATCAGGGAGCTTTAACATGGCAGTGAATGCTTTAAAAGAAAAAGCTCGAAGAGCACTCTATGCTATAAAAAGAAAACTTCAAAAAATTGTTATACCAATTAAAATCTGGTTAAAAATATTTGATAGTGTAATTCAGCCCATTGCACTGTATGGAAGTGAGGTATGGGGTCCACTCAGCCAGCAGAACTATTCCAAATGGGACAAGCATCCAATAGAGACCCTGCATGTAGAATTTTGTAGAAACATCCTACAAGTACAAAGGAAAACACCAAATAATGCATGCAGGGCAGAATTAGGCCATTATCCATTAATGATTCACATCCAAAAAAGAGCGTTAAAATTCTGGATGCACCTCAATTCAAGTCCTCAAGACACATTGCAATTTAAGGCAATGAAAGCCCAAGAGCTCAGTCATGAAAAGAGTCCCCTCAGTCAGCTGGTAATGAAGCTGACTAACCCATTAACCCAACTAACACAAATCACAGACCAGCTTCATACCAGCACTGCTTACCAACAAATCAAAGTAAACCAAGTAATGAAACAGACCAAAATCTCTTATCTGGAATATTGGGATAATGTAACCAAAACACAAAACAAACTAGATTGCTATCGGACCCTAAAAAGAGACTACAAATTAGCTGAATATCTCTTCTCTGTCAGAGATACAAAGCAGAGGCAGATCCTGACCAAGTACAGGCTCAGTGACCACGCACTTGCAATTGAAAAAGGCAGACACCGGAATACATGGTTACCAAAAGAACAACGTATATGTGGTCACTGTAAGACAGGAGAGGTGGAAACAGAGATGCACTTTCTCCTACATTGTGAAAAATATTCAGAAATTAGGACACATTATTTCAACAAATTTTCTCTAATTATAAAAGACTTCCTTTCCCAAACAAATGAGGAAAAAATGCAAATCCTGCTAGGAGAAAGGCCAACGGCTCCACTAGCAGCAAAGTACATCTCGGCCTGCCATAATCTGAGGGACACTGGTTGACCACCACAAATATATCTATTTTAATTATTTATTAATTTCTATCTTTTTTTAAAATTTTTTATTTATTTATTTATTTATTTTTTTTACATTATTATTATTATTATTATTGTTATTATTATTATTGTTATGATTTTATTATTGTTATTATTGTATAGCCTACTCGTTGTGGTCATTGCCACACTGTTGATTGCATTGTTGTCGTTTCCACAATGTTGTTCGTATTTCATGTTTCCTGTTCCTGTTTCTATGTGTACGCTTTGGCAATAAGTACAAGTGTATTTCATGCCAATAAAGCATTTTGAATTTGAATTTGAATTTGAATTTGACTGTGTGTGTGTGTGTGTGTGTGCGTGTATGTGTGAGACAGACACAGAGAGAGAGACTGTGTGTGTGTGTGTGTGTGCGTGCGTGTCATGGCCAATGAATGTGGGCTTTTCCACACAGACCGTGTTCCAGTAACTTTAACTCCAGAGGAAGCGTTTGATAAATGAGTCCTCTGAGGCCGGTCTATTCTCTCTCTCTCTCTCTCTCTCTCTCTCTCTTTAACACTTCTTTCCTTTTTTCTCATCCTCAGCCCTGATGTTCTAATGGCCATGTAGCCTGCAGACACATGTAAAAAGTCCATCAATAACCATGGGCATGGGCAAAAAGGCCCTCTCTGTCTCCGTCTCTCCCTCTCTTGTTCTCTCTCTCCCTCTCTCTCATACGTCCACACGCATACACACACGCGTGCACACGCATACAAGCACACACACACGCACACCCACGCACACACACAAGCACACACACACAGTAACTTTTTGAAGTGTCTGAGAATTATGGTTTCTATTAACGGTGGTATACTCTTGTTCTCGCTCTCCCTCTCTCTCGTACGTCCACACACACACGCACACATGCGTGCATACGCACACACACACACACACGCACACAGGCACACACGCGCACACACACACACACAGGCCAACAGGAAGAATAAAAACCCATCCAGGAAAGCCATTTTTAAGTCCAGAGGCACCGAGCTCTGGCTGTAAAGGCGCAGTACAGCCGGGTCCGTTACCCACAATCCCGCTGCCCTCGGAACCCGAAAGCAAACGGCGCTGCAGAACACGCGTCGCCCCCCTCGGTGTCCGACAGAGAGTGTGACGCTTCCCCGCCGCACCCCGATCCCCCCTGGCTGCATATTCATCAGAGAGAGAGAGAGAGAGACAGAGAGAGAGAGAGCGAGAGAGCGAGAGAGAGAGAGACAGAGAGACAGAGAGACAGAGAGAGAGACAGAGAGAGAGAGAGAGAGAGAGAGAGAGAGAGAGCTCCCGCACCACTCTGAGCACGGGGCAGGGACAAACAAGCACACTATAATTAATACTGTGCTGCCGCGGAGAGAAAGAGTGTGTGTGTGTGTGCGTGTACGTGTGTATGCAGACGTTGTGTGTATGCGTGTGTAAACGTGTGTTTGTGCGCGTATGTATTTTGTGCTACTACATTACAAACAAAAACAAATCCATCCCCACGTCCATTATTCTATCGAATATTACACTCACGTGGAGATGTGTTCGCAGTTTCCACTAACAGGTGAATTACACCATTAATTCCCTGATTACAGAATGGATTTACACCGGTACAGATTAGGTTCACTGATAGTGATCACACTATCACGGGATGAGTTCACGTTCCCCACTTGCTATTGGCGAGCGCATAGAGATGACGCCCATAATGCCAAATTAGCATCGTTTAGCACTCTGCACATACATAAATCAACAAAGCAATAACCATCTCAAACATATGTGTAAGAGCGAGGGACTAATTAAACGAGCGATGATGAAGGAGGATCTCATCAGACGCGAGCGCGTTTTAAACCAGGAAACCCTGGCATCGGACAGGAAGTGGTCGTCGGAGATCAGACGGCGGCGACAGCGCGACGGAGCCGCGGGCGTGTTTAAAGCAGCGAGCGCATCCATCACGCTCCGGGGGCGGGGACCGTACTGTTTACTGATCCGATAGCGCGTGTTGGAGGCGCGCGGCTGGCGATGGCATAGAGGTGTTTAATACAGTAATACTGCAGTGAGAACACCCGTCCGTCCCGCCCGTCCTCTCACACGGACTGAGCTTCATTCAGCTCAAACACAGCAGGTGTCAGCCACACTGAGGCCCAGCGGAGAGAGAAACACAGCCCTGGCAATACAGCCCTGACCCGCTCCCTCCCAATAACACACTCACAAAAGAACATACACACACACACGCGCGCACACACGCACGCACGCACGCACGCACGCACGCACGCACGCACACACACACACACACACCCATATACCCCCCCCCACACACACACACACACACACACACACAAAGCACCATAAACACTCACCTGCTCCCGAGTTCAGTCAGTCAAATCCACAGCACCCGAGAGAGAGAGAGGGAGAAAGAGAGAATCATGGTTAGTTGTTTCTTCTGTACAAACTTATGATCACATTTCATACTCATCAGTCATAACTGACAGGAAATCCGTGTTAAAGATCCCTCAGTAAATTCCACAGCAGGAAGGAGGCGCCGTTTGTCCTCAGGAAAGTCAGTCGGCTCGTGGCTCGTTGTCAGGGGCGGAAAACGCTGTGTCATGCACTGCTCCGGAATCTCCCACGGGCGCTCAATCGGGTTCAGATATGGTGACCGAAAAGCCCTCAGCATATTAAATTACATCGCAGGCATTTAGCAGACGCTCTCATCCAGAACGACTTACACAACTTCTTATATAGCATTTACACTGTATCCAATTATACAGCTGGATATATAATGCAGGTTAAGTACCTTGATCAAGGGTACAATGGCAGTGTAGGAGGGAATCGAACCTACAACCTTTAGGTTGCAAGGCCAACTCCTTACCCATTATACCACACTGCCGCCCAGCATATGGCTAACATCGCTGATGTGCTCATCAAACCATCGGGTGACCGCACGCGCTCAGTGTATAACGGGACTGTCAGTTCGGGAGACGCCCTTCTCGACAGGAAAGAAACACCGCCTCAAGGGATGAAGGTGTTCATAACTCAGAATCATTAACTAGCGACTAGCACTGGCCCCGCCCTCCAAGGGGGACATTCACCCAAACCGTGCCAGAAAAAAGGATCCCCACGCCATCACGGAACTGCCAGAACCCTTCACCGCTAGCGCCAAGCCCTCAGGCCCGTAGACTTCCTGTGTGCGTGACACGCGCTCTTGTCCGTTTGCCAGGAACACGGCGAAGGATGGTTCGCCTGGCCGTATCGCATTTCTCCAGCGCTGGGCAGTTCCGTCGCCCGCGCGGTTAGCATCGCCGTATTCGCGGGGAAAAAAAAGCATCGTCAGGAGCGACGGAGTAGCTAGCGCGCTGCAACCCGACTCTGGCATCCCACTCAGTAGTTGAGTCCTCCACGGACCGTTCTAGAAGAACGTGTCCGCTCGAGCCCCAGACAGAATCTCGCTGCGGATTGATTTAGCGTCACCCTTCCGAGTCGGCTTGCGCCCCTGAACTACTGCACAGACTTTGTGATCCCGGGGTTTGGCTATGTCGCCGGGGTCTTGTATGGTAGCCGATATTGTAGGCAACCAGGCACTGCTGTACACAACCCTGAGCAAGCTGGGAGGCTAACTGCTGAATTAACTGAGGATCTACACCTGATTGGAGTATACGTCTAGTCCCTCATTTACTCAGGAGTTTTCACTTTTTTTGGCCAATATCTGTACATACATGGAAAGAGTCGCACAAGGGCACACAAGAACACACTCACGGACACACACACGGACACACGTACACACACACACACACACAGGGATACACACACACACACACACACACACACAGGGATACACACACACACGGACACACGTACACACACACACACACACACACACACACAGGGATACACACACACACACACACACACACACACAGGGATACACACACACACACACACACGCACACACACACACAGAGCAGCAGACTGAAAGAGCTTTCTTCTGTCAGTTTCCCTGATGGGGGGCAGTGATCATTTAGCATTCCCTCCTGACAGAGCGGGACCCCCTAATGTGGAGTAATATGGCTGCACACTACGGGATGAAGCGAGCTAATGGAGAGTCCCTGTCCCCTCTCCCCATCCTTCATAATTAAGAGGAGAGGGGCGAGGCGGTACGCGCCGCTCGCCGTGTGCTTAGCGTGTGCTTAGCGTGCGCAAGCGTGCATTTGTCAGCACACGCGTGACCGGGGCAGCGGACTTTCCTCAGACAAAATTGAAAATCCATGTTTTGTAAGTGTCCTTTACTGTGCTAATGCACAGAACCCTTCACACGGCTGCAGCCTTGGCAAAACTGAAATTGAATTTTACTCTCTCGCTCTCTCTCTACACATACACACACAGGCAGTCACACACACACACACAGGCAGTCACACACACGCGCGCACACACACACACACACACACAAGCACAGTTCGACTTCTCGTAACTTAAAAAGCAGCCCGGCTGCCCCGATAGCTGTCACTCGTAATGACATCACGGCTCTGAGAGCAGCTGTCGGTTCAGAGCGGCGGCTAACACTTTCATTTACCCGGAAAGGATGATGGGTAATACGAGCGCCGCCTGACTGACAGGCTGACAGACAGGCCGAGAGCCTGATGAAGTGTCCCAGGCGCAGGGCGGCAGTTAACAGACCGCGCGGGCCAGCGATTCGCGTAACGATCCACTTACACCGAAGGGGTGGGGGGGGGGGGGGGGGAGAAAAAAAATTGGTTATAAGATAATGGCGTGACCTCTGACCCCAATCCACTTAATGAAGGTCAGACGTGCATTACCCGAATGAGCGGCGCTCCGAGATATCGATCCCGCTCCGATCGCCCCCCCCCCCTCTTCCCCGTGGCCCAACCCTCCTCTGTGTTAAACACGGAGGGTGCAGGAGGAGGTCATTACCCGAGTCACACACAACCAAAAACCCTATCCACAGACAGCTGGAGGGCTTCCGAACCAAGGGGAATCATAGAGGGTTATTAAAGATTGCACTATGGAGAATGATATCAGAAAGTACAGTATGCAGAGGGATATCAGAAGATGTGATATAAAGCAATATCAGAACTTTCAGTACAGAGATCATTGGATATCAGAGATTTTGATATGGAGAAGAATATGATAGACTGCAATACAGGCCCGCTTGTCTTTATATAATCATACGTTACACAGCTTTTAGCTGGACAAACAGGCCAGCTGCAACGTCAATCAGAAGCGGGGTATCTTATTAGCATTTCCACAATCTGTGACCAATGCTTTCATAGCAACTGGTCAGCCATATAATGGGAAGGAAAGTGGCCAAAGGGGCTACTGCAGTGACAATGGAGACAGTGGGAATGGCTGGATGGCCTTGGATATCGGGTTTGAATTCTTTAGGCACATCACAGACCTAGAATTACACAGGCAGGGCATCTCCAGTGACGACACAAACACCGGACCCCTAAGAAGGGGACTTAGCACCCCGCTGCATCCCCAAACAGGAAGCGTCAATGCAGGCCGGCGTAACGCGACCCCCAGCCCCCAGCACCCCCCCCTCCCGTGCTTTGAAATGGCGATACGGTGAGCAAGCCGGGCCCGGGGGTAGGGGGGGGAACGTAAACAGGTAGGAATGCGGATAATCGCCGGAACATGGCAACCCACCTCGGGAGAGAGAGAGGGAGAGTTCTCACACTCTCTCAATAAAGGGAGAGCAAACAAAGCGTTTAAAGAGTTGGGGGGGGGGGGGGGGGGGGGGGGTGACCGGCCAATGAGCCTCTGCTCTACCTGCTCATTAAGGTCTTACCTGCGTGGAGACCGGGCAGGCGTTCACAGCGACAGCTGTGTGAGAGCGCGAGTTTCGAGAGCTCTCTCTGACAGGCGCGGATCCCCCCCCCCCCCCCCCCCCCCCCCTTACACCCCCCACCCCGAGCGACGCAGAGGGGAAAATGAGCTGTTCGGAACTCGGTGGAGCGACGGACGGGAAACCCGGTCTCGTGTTCGCGCGATGACGCACAGAGCTCTGTGATTGGTGCACAACAAAATGGCGCGTCAGACGCAAATTCCTCTTTCCCCTCTACCGAGAAGCCTAAACTAACTCAGCCACCTTCTGGAGAGAAAGTCTAAATGAAAGGATTGAATTAATAATGCATCGCATAATTATTTAATTTTTTGTGAAAAACGTTTCATGGCATCGTGAACTATTGCGGAGGTAAAGGAGCGTTGGTGAGCAAGGAATGCCTTTAAAAACATTTTGCAAACATCATGCAAAACATCTCTCAGTCTGAGATTTCTTTCCATTGATGGCTGATCTTTGACATTTTTATTTGAATCATTTCAGCTCTTTTATATAATGAAATAATTTCAATAATTTCAATAACTTAATAACGCAGCTTGTCCATCAGAGAAACAGACAAGGAGAGAGAGAGAGTGACTGAGATTTCAATTCCCTTTATAGGGGCATTGTTCAAAAAACAGAAATGACAGAACTTCAAAAAACAAAACAACAAAAAAAAAAAAAACAACCAAAAACAGAAAACAACCCAGACTATCCCTACAGGCAGAGTGAGGGAGAGAGCGAGGGAGAGAGACAAAGAGAGAGAGAGAGAGAAAGCGAGAGAGAGCGCAGAGAGAGAGAGAAAGAGAAATAAAGAGAGAATGAGAGAGAGTGAGAGAGTTAGCGGGTAAGAGTTAGCGTGTAAGTCCCGGCGGTTCCCCTCCTTGTGCGCCAGGTCCAGAGCGAGCTCTTCAGGGGCGTCTGAGACGAGACCAGCCTTTGAGCACTGACAGATTTAACACTCAGTCACAGAGGCGTTTTATTTGCCTGGCCATCAGCCAGCGCTGTAAAAGGCATTCTTTAACTGTTAATGGGAAATACTTCCATCTCCATTTAAAAAGGAGAGAACGGACACAGTGAATTTAACTTAAGAGAAAAGAACAGCAGAAAGAGAGAGAGAGAGAGAGAGAGCTGGAAGAAGAGGGGCAGGCTTCACTGCATAATCGTCAGTAAGGACTGCAACTCCCAGCAGGCACTCCTAGGGGAAGCGCCAGTCGACCGCACAGGCTGGCGCTCTGAAACGACCCGCAGGACTGACTCGCTCTTCACTCACGCCCTTTATCGCTCCATCATCCCTCCATCCGCAGCTGCACTGAGGAGCGTCAAACCCTGTCCGTGTTCATGCATGCCTTTGTGTTTGTGTGTGTGTGTGTGTGTGTGTGTGCGTGAGAGAGAGAGATACAGCTCACAGGCAGGTACAGATACGGGTCTACATGACTAGGATACCTATTGTGGTCATTTTCGCTGTAGGAACCCTCCCATCGCTTTCAAGCAGCTCGTAAAAAACTGCCTTTGAGTTTATCAGGGCAGTAATAACCGGCCTGTTCAGCTGTACCTTCAGTGGGGATTCCTGCGGTCACCGCTCAAAGCCGGCATCGTTTCTGCAATCAGCCCGCATACAGCCAAACCCCACAATTACACACTCTTATCTGTGTGTGGACTCTGCGCTGCTCCACAACAACCCCCCCCCCCCCTCTCAAACAGCCTCCCCAAACCCCCCCACCCCACCACCCCCTTCTGAATGGCATAGTAATCTGTCCGGGCTTGGAGAGGAAATTCTGCCTGTTTGCTTAACACCGCAAACCGTGATAGGGGATGTTCTCTGTACTCCAACCCTGATGGAGGATGTTCTCTGTACTCCAACCCTGAAGGGGGTTGTTCTCTGTACTCCATGTTCCATTTCACTCTCTTTGTTAAAGCAAGCCACTGAGCCCTGGAGCCACTGTGACCTAATAACGACTGTGACCCAACAGCCACTGTGACCTGGAGCTACTGTGACCCAACAGCCACTGTGACCTGGAGCTACTGTGACCCAACAGCCACTGTGACCTGGAGCTACTGTGACCCAACAGCCACTGTGCCCTGGGGCCACTGTGACTTCAGAGCCACTGAGACCTTATAGCCAAAGTGACGCAAGAGCCTCTGTGACCTGGAACCACTGTGACCTTACAGTCACAGTGACCTGAAGCCACTGTGACTTTATAGCCACTGAGACCATAAAGCTACTGTGCAGAGGGGTTAGGGAGATCGAATGAGAAAAAGAGCACAATTAGCCCTGTCTGCCTGATAAATATTGCATGTGCACACACACACACACACACACACACACACACACAAACAAACACACACAGTACCACACACACACACACACACACAGTACTGCCATTTTTTTCCTTATCATAAAACATTCAGCACAGATATAATTAATGCAAATTAAGAGCATGTTTGTTTGTGAAAAATGGGACAGGCAAAAAAAGAATCTGACAATTCAATGAGATTTATTAAGGAAGGATTAACTCTGGGAATACTGCAGCGGAGATTAGTGTGAAATCAAAGTCCAAGAATTACAGGAGTCTTAGAAGTGCACGGTTCTAATTTACAGCATTCCACTTGTCTACGCATTCCGTTTTTTTTTTCCCTGGTTCTCCTCTTAATAAATTAACTGAAGAGCTGGCTGTGGAGATAAAACAGTGCTTCCAACGGGATACAATTCTAGGCATTCACCAACGGCCCCCTCTTAAATTCCATACGTATGGCTGGACAGGAGAAAAGTACTGTACAGTATGTGTGGGAGGTCGCTAACGTGGGTTTGAAAAGATCCTTCACTACAAAGACCCATTAGCTTCATTAGCCTCGGGCTAAGTCTGCAGCACTAAGCCAATCGGTAAACACTAGAGAGGAGAACAAAGCTTTATCTTTTCCAGAAATTACCTCAGAGTGACAACGTCCATCGTCGGTCGTCGGGCAGATTTAATGTGCGGTTTAAACGCACATTAAATGCAAATTAAATCCCCTCCCATCGAATCAATCACCTCCCTACAAACAGGACGTGCAGTGAATGACCGAACGGGGGGTCAGACCGCAGCACCAGAACACGGAAGATCTCTCCGAAGCAGGCATGTGTGACATCACTGCGGGTCCCTGGTCGGATTTTCGCACTGACATTAGCTGATGTTAGCTGCAGGCTAAAATGTTGTTGTGACCCCAGAATCCTATCCCATGCAAAAGCTATGATTACAGGTTTATTTAAATGGACGTTTTTTTTTTTTTGTCTGTTTATTGTCTGTAAAAGCAGGCATTTCAAACTTTCACAGCTGGGTGGTCAACGTTACCGTAAACTTCCCAAATGTGTCGGCATGACAAAGGCAGCAGTGTCTTGTGGGTAAATTTCATGACTCGTTCATGTCCTTGGCCTGGTTTCATTCCAGACTGACAGTCGCTCCTCACTTCTTCTTCCCTCCATCGACGTGCCCCCTCAGTCACGTTCCACCTGAGGGTGGCCTTCTCCAGTCTGAGATTGATTGGCGGGGGGGGCTTTGGGGGCTCTTTGAATCGCAGCGGCCTTGCGCTCCTTCTGAATCCATCGGTGATGACTCACGTTGAAAAGTTGCTACGTGTGACCGTGGAGACGGCCCTTGGAGACGGCCCTCGTGAGGTACGCGAGCCTGTGCAGGAGGCCTACTCTGCGACGTTCTCGAGCACGATACCCGCGCACCCCCGCGTTCGAACTGCTGTGCATTAGCCTGTCTCTCTCACTCATTAGCCTGGCGGTGCGTAGGAGGTCGCCGCGGCGATAAACGTCATTCGGAACTCTCCGGAAAAGCGGAGTGCTGAAACAGCAGGAGCAACACCGGAGAGGAGTCCCACCAGGCCGGCGTCCACCCAGGAAACAGACGCACGGTGTTGGGAAAAGGGATTGTGGGAAACAAAGACTCGCAAAAAAACAGGCAGCCTTGAGCAAACATTCCAAGAGATTATCTCCCCCGTGTTGTTTTAGCAGACATCAAATATCCTTTTAACCTGAGCAAATGTGCGGATTAAGGCAACGCACCATCAGATATTTCAATCACGGGTTCGGTTGTTTGGGGCTGCGCAGCTGGGTTTGTTGAAGGAAGTGCAAATAAATTCAAACACTGTCGCTAATCCCACAAAATACATGGCAGTTATTAGCAGCGAATAAACGCACACTGGCTCACACACTGTGCAATCACCGGTGACAATTCTGGGCTTCTAGCCTCAATCCGTAAGCCTGGTGAAAGTAGTGTGTTTCAGATAAACCTCCATTACTGAAACATAACCACAGCTTTCTGACCAATCACATCAACTGAAGGCAGGTCAAAGGTGAAGGCAGAAAATAATCCTTTTGAGTTTTTGTTTGAAGCAAAGCATTGTGGGACTTGAAGTCCCGTACTGCGCAAATAGCTCCCGCAGTGGATACGCCGTCATATCTTTTTGCTGAAGGAGGCAATCGAAGACGGATAATGTTTCCTTCCTGCGATTAATAAACAATTCAAACATTCCCTTTCACGGCTGCCAGTTGGCTGCGAGGACACAAAAGAAGGAAGGATGAGTTTTTAAAAATTCAAACTGGGAAGAGACGGAGATCTGGCTAAGCACCGAGAGGAGGCATACCACTGATACAGTAAGCTCTGTTCTCAGGCTGGAAGGTGAAAGTGCCTGCTGATCTGGCTGTCTGGTTTTCGAGAGAAAAAATCACCAAGTGAACAATTTCTCACCACATGCGACTTTCTCTCTAAATGGACTGCAGCAGGAACTAGCCCCGTTTATGTTTCACGCGTTCCACTGCAGAAACTTTTCTTGATAATAATGCATGTCATTATTTTTGTGGTGTTCTCTCTCAATTTGCTCAATAAATCAATTCCCTTAATACATTTTGTTGACACACTTAGCTATTTAAAGCTTGGTGAATTATCTGTCTGTCTCTCTCTCTCTCTCTCTCTCTCTCTCTCACACACACACACACAGACAAACACACACACACACACACACAGAGGATCATATAGGATCCAGCCAATATACATGGAACACAAAACATTTGTCCCCACAAATGCCCAACATACAAAGGCCAGCCTCCACAGATATTTCAAATCGTTCACTCTTATCTACATTCTGCTTTTTGCGCACTGAAAATTCTCCAGAAAGGTAACCCATAAAAAAAAAGACAGAGACAGAGAGGCAGAGAAACAGAGAGGCAGAGAGAGACAGAGAGAGGCAGAGAGAGGCAGAGAGAGAGTGAGAGAGAGAGAGAGAGAGAGAGACACAGAGAGAAACAGAGAGAGGCAGAGAGAGACAGAGAGAGGCAGAGAGAGGCAGAGAGAGAAACAGAGAGGCAGAGAGAGAAACAGAGAGACAGAGAGAGGCAGAGAGAGAGAGATAGAGAGAGAGAGGCAGAGAGAGAGAGAGAGAGAGAGAGGCAGAGAGAGAGAGAGAGAGAGAGAGGGAGAGAGGCAGAGAGACAGAGAGAGGCAGAGACCGCTGGCCCTCCAAATGGGCAGTTGGCCAGCCAGAGTTCACGGCTCTCAGAGTGAATTTTGCGGTTTTCCAGTTCTCTGGGGAACGCTCGCCATCCCAATAAAGCGTGCCCCCCACCTCCCCCATGAGACCCACACTACCCGCGCTCTCCCACCCGACTGCATCAAAGGCAGGGCCAGGGTTGGGGGGGGTTTAGGTGGCTGATCCCTAAAGCAACTCACAATGGCTCCCATGAAAACAGGCCCAGGCCAGCAGCACTGCACCCTCATGCCAAGAGGAAAGACAGCGCTGTGTAGTCTGAAGCAGAAAGGCCCGTGTGCTACATTACATTACATAACAGGCATTTACATTACATTACATTACAGGCATTTATCCAGAGCGACTACACAACATTCTGCATAGCATTTACATTGCATCTATTTATACAGCTTTTTATATATTAAGTACCGGTAATTGAACCGGTAACCTTCAGGTTACAAGACCAGTTCCTCACCCATTATATTACACTGCCGCCCTGTGTGTGAGTGTGTATGTGTGTGTGTGTGTGTGCGTGTGTGCGTGTGTGTGTCACACTCAGGTTACATGCTCTTAGTCACTCACTACTACAGGGCGCTGTGGGGGGATTACTGTAGGCATGTCTGCCTGAGAGAGAGAGAGGAATATTTCCCCACCCTGCCCTGTACCACCCCTGCACACACACACTCACACACACACACACACACACACACACACACAGACACACAGACACGCTCATACATACACTCTCTCTCTCTCTCACACACACATGCACGAACATGCACACACTCTCTCACACACACACACATACACGTGCAAACACACATATACACACACACACACAAGTGATGACTAAACAAAGAAACAAATAAATAAATAAACTAAACTTTTCTTGGAGAACTGTGGTGGAAACATTTGCAAACTCAGTTTTTTCCTGGAATAGGCTGGTGATTATGCACTTGGTACCCAAAGCTGAACGGGTATTAATGCGCTACACCATTAGCGTGAAAAACAACCTGACAGTTTACACAAGGGACATGACCCACTGCCAGCTTCCCAGCAACTCTGTGGCCTGACCGAGACTCCAACAATGAACAGCTCTAACCCCACAGAGTGACTGAGACTGCTTCCCGATAAACTGCTGCACTAACCCAATAGAGTGACTGAGACTGCCTTCCTATAAACAGCTGCTCTAAGTCAACAGAATGACTGAGACTGCCTTCCTACAAACAGCTGCTCTAAGCCAACAGACTGACTGAGACTGCCTATAAACAGCTGCTCTAAGCTCACTAAGAGCAAAAGTATTCGTCCTCAGAGGAAAAGAGACTAACAATGAGAGAGAGGCACATTTTCCCAATTTCACGTTGAGCTTCGCCAGTGTCAACCGGGGCTATAAAAAGAAAAGGGCCTGGAACTAAAGGAAGTGAAGTCCAGCACCACACACAAGGCTCTTCCACACGAGCTGCAAGATTACAGTCTGACTGCAGTTCCTGGTTCGCCTACACGGGGCAGATTCATAATCAGGAACTCCATCGCCCCCCCCCCCCAATAATAAAACGGCACTGACATCAGGGGGGCTGCCAACATCTCGTTCATATTTAATAGAAGAGAACTGGCATTTCTTGAAATCAGTTTGCGTGCGGCAATACACAAACAGTCCCCGTCCTGTTGCTGCGCAGAATCGATGGCATCGAAACCTGCAGCTAGTTATAGCTTACTGAACATTAAAATAACAGGAAGCAGGAACTTCAGTAAAGGTTTTTTTTTTTTTTTTTTTTTACCTGAGTGGCCCAGGTGACCTGTAATTACACGCTGTGAAAGAATATCCAGGGCCCGCCCGTTGAGCTGCATTTAAATTCTTTATGGCTGGATAATTTACAATTACGAAAATCAAACCAGATCATTCATGCAAACCCTTCCATCTGAACAAATCCACAGCACTGAAAATAACTTCACCGGAACAGTTATCAAACGACCGTACATTGACTGAAAGGCGATTTTCGCTCGCCGAAAGTAACTTACTGAGAGTTTCCCTCAGGATTTGAAGGTGATAAGAGGCCGTTCGCCTTGTGTATTAAAACTTTTCTAGAATATCACCACAAATGTTATACAGTGCAAAAGAAAGCTTACAGCTAATTACATTTTCACTGAGGCCTGGGTAAGTAAGTAGCCTATATGATGGTTCACTTTGTAGTTACTGGAATTACAATAGCTGGGGAAAACAATAAAACAGGTGAAGTGTAAATTTCTAAAAACGTGTCCTTTAATAGTAGGCTACTGAATGATAATAAAAACCAGAAGGTGCATGCTTTTGCGTAATTATATTATTTTAAAATTACCACTCAACTCCATCATCTATATCAGTGCAAAAAATATAAAGATATCTAAATGTTTGATCGAAATTATTTTCGAAAGTACCACGAAATTCGGAAACTTTTTTGCAAAACAATGCAGACAAGTCCAAATGCTATTACATAGAAGTTTCAAAAAGTCTATACTTGCGATACGGAAAACAGTGTTCTTTTTTTACATGCAGTCCGTTTATACAGCTGGCCATTTACCAAATCTAGTGAACGGGAAGTGATATCAGAAGAAAATGAGAACGAGAGACGGTGGCCTAGATGATCTGTGCGTCGCTGCACCTGCATCGGAATTCCTGCGGAGAAGTTTCGCATCACCCACAGCAGATCACCTGATAAATCAGATTTACACAGGCTCTGACAGCTGCACGAGGCTGAACACCGTTTAATAGCCCTGATTTATGGTAAGCAAAAAACACGCGATACCGTACAACACCGTGCGCGCGCCGCACGCCGCATGTTTTTCTTCATAATCCGACGACAGTGAGCTCATTTACAGCGAGCAACTGCCGGCGCGTGTGAAATGACTGATGCGACTGTTCCATCATGTGTGCCAGTACGACGGCATGCTCCAGAAGAGCCTTTTCAGAAAGGGCATGTACGACACGCCGACCTTTTCTTCCTGACATTAAAGGAAATGTGGCATTACGCGGCGCCGTGTATCACGCAGACATGCTTTATGTGAAGCCCGAGCTGGGGGAATGAACCCGTCTGCCGCGGTTTCCACCTGTCTAAATGAGCCCGTCTCCCGCTGCCGGGAGACATCTAACAGTAGGTCAGCGACTGGGCTTATTACTACATGTTCGCAAGCACACATGGTGTTCACCCACCCACGCACGCACACACAAACAGCCCCACACGCATAGACACACACAGACGCACACCCATACACAGACGAACACACATACACGCACGTACACACACACGCGCACACGCACATCTAAGGTGCCAATGTCGTGCCTGGTCTTCTTGCAGTAATAAAAAACAAAGAGAAATTCAAGATGGGAAACTGAAATTGAGTTCTGTTCCACTTCAGTTTTAGGTTCATGGTCCATACCCGGTATCAGTACAGTAAATACAAGCAGGTCAGATATTGAGCACCAACAGAAACATATAATTCCTATGAGACTTCCACGGACCTCTGTGTGTGTGTGTCTGTGTCTGTGTCTGTGAGTGTGGGTCTGTGTGTTTGTTTGTTTGTGTCTATACAGCTATTAATACATGGCTAAATAGCCGCAGTGCGTGGAAGTGCTTTAACAGCAGTCGGAGTGTGTCTCTCCACTTTCACAAAGTGACAATAAAACTAAGTGCACTCTAATGATGTCTCTCCGAAGATAATTCCACCACATTCCTACTGAGGGAGGGGCCAGGAAGGAAGTGACTGATCTTCTCTGAATTGGTCATCTTGGCAAGCACAACTATCTCCGTTAGGCCAAAGGAACACGCTAAAGAATGCCGCTAAAATGACGGTACCACAGGACTACCGAGCATGCAAGTGTACATGCACCGTGACCATGGCAACTTTATGATTGTATATATTTATTGAAATAATAAATTCTGACTAAAGCGAAATCTTCACGGCCTTTAAAAACAATAACATAAACTATATTCCCAGTCCCTGGTGTAGTGATGGTATTGTGTTATCATGACACGACCATTAAATTTAATCTAGGGGTCAGCTTTCATATATTCTCCCACTGAAATAGTTTGATTTAAAAAAACGAAAGGCCTTAAAATGTCTAGCAGGAGGGAGGGGGTTTGACACAAATGACCATCCACGCCGCGCCCTGCAGCGGTCCCGGGTTCGACGGGAGGGTCCCCCGCCACATTTTCATCACAAACAAAAAAGCGAGAAAAAATATGAAAAGAGCCAAAAGGGACTGCTGGCAATCACAAACCGAGAGAAAACTTAATAAAGAGAAGGGAAAAAAAAACATTAAAGCCAGAAGGAGAGGGAGAGCAAGAGGAAAATCTGATTTGTGGGTGAGCCTGCCGGATGAGAGAGCCGCTGTCCGCTTTCGCATGAAGGTAAGAAAGAGACGGGAGTTATTAGCCCCATAACGTGAGCCGAGTGGCACGCGCTTTATAAACGCATAGTATTACTAGCGTTAGCCATATGCGCTAACCCACTCAGGTATTTGCTCGCATCTGATGAAAAATAAATAGATTTTAAAAAGCGGCTACTGGTGCGACAGTCTGAGGGAAATGAAAGGACTCCCCTCTCCTCTGATCGGGCTCCAGCTCCCGCGCTCCACCGCACTTACGCGAGACTTTTACCACAACACGCGAACGCTCTCCTCTCTCGCTCAAAATTCCATAGCAAATGAAGTCCTGATCTTATCTTTCAGGAAAAATGAAGACAAAAAAGACATAAAACGCAACATCATTTAACAATATCAACTTTTGCCAAACAAATCTGGATAATAACGATATTTTAGATTGTACATAAAAATGCGTGATTATGCGAGCAGTGCTGTTCAGCCCATCTAGGTTAATCATTTCGCCTCCTGTCTACAGTGGCTAAAATATAGCGGAGGCATAAACGTCTGTGCAGCTGTGTGGGTTGGAAGATGGAACTCCTGGGTGTCTTTCTCAGCCGGTAATAACACGCGGCTCGGAAAAGCGGGCATTTTCCCTTAAGGCAGGGAAATAACAAGGTGTCCCAAATAACACCTTCCAAATAAATAATGCCTCCCAAATAACGGCGGCCATTATGAGAGGCTGGGATAGCGCTGATGAAAACCCAGAAATAAAAGCCCTTAAATCACCCAGATTCAGCACGGACACATTAAGGTCTCAACCAGGGAGGCTGGAAAGTTTCTGCGATGACAGAAAGATACACACATCCACACACACGGGCGCATGCGAGCACACACATGTATATGCACGCGGACACGCTTGCACGCGTACACATGCACACGTGTATACAGACACGTACATGCATGCACGCACTTGCACGCACATGCACACGCATGTACAAACACACACGAACGCATGCACGGCCACATGCATGGACACACACAAACACACACATACGCAAACATACACGTACACACATATACTGTATACACGTGCACAGACACACATGTGCACACACGCGCACACCCACACACACAAACACCCCCACACACACACACACACACACCTCAGTGCTCAGACAGAGGTTCAGGGTAAATGAAGTCCTGAGCCAGATCAGATGAACGGGGGGGGGGTTACAGGCAGCACAGAAGCAGTCATGTGGGGCACATTAAGACCTGCTGTTTAAAATGAGATCCGCACAGGCCTGAGGAAGGCCTCTGCTCCGACACTGGAACCTTCCGCAGCCTCTCCTGCGCCTCTACGTGTTTCCACACCCTACTCTAAACAGTTCACAGTAGAAATAAAGAAAGGAAACGAATAAGGTTCCTGTCATTCCCGTGAGATTCCATGTTCAATATGCCGGTTGTGTTGAATATAAAATAGCATACAAATACATCTGCAGCTATTGAGTAAATATTTTAGAAAAAAAAAAAATTCATTTAATTTGGAAAAACAAAAACTTTAATCTGAATGGGAGCGTACATCAGCCCCTCCCCTCTAGCAACATTTTGGTAGCTCAGAGATTATATCAATGTACTTAATTTCTGAGGGGGGTCGATGCAAGACTGTAAACCTGACTATAGTTTATCAGCTGAAGCTGTCGATAGCTTCATCCCAACTTAATAAGCCGCTTTGGCACGGTTAATCGGACGGGATGGACTGAAAATCCAGCCAGCACGATACCATCGGAATTCGTTCACCAGGTGCATAACCATCTACGATAAATTCAAGCCACCGTTCCTTAAATTTACCGCAAACATAGAACGGGGGTCGTGTCACAGGGATCCTAATTCCACGTTGTTCACTTTTGGTTCGATGTAACCAGCGAAAAAGAGAGAAAAAAAAAGGAAACGTGGGAGCGACGAAATGGGACGAGAGCGCTAACCTGTGGAACGGCCTGATCAGGGCCGCCATTAGCCCCGTCAGTGAAGGGGCCCCGACTTCAAAGGGGAGTAATGGCACTAAAACGAAGACGAGCCCTCAGAGAGCCGCCGAAATCTGTCGAGTCTGAGCTTTGTGTCTCCCCGCTATCTAATCATTACCTTCAGACAGCGCCGTAGCCCTGGCAACGGCATTGTTTTATATGCAGAAGAACTTCAGCCACTTTAAGAGGCAGGTAATGGAACAAGAGAATAAAAAAGAAATATCCATTCGCTGCACCTTAATGGCCCACAGTAGCCTTCATATATATATATATATGAGAAGTGAGGCCTGTCAAAAGAGCCTCTATTGGCCGTTCCAGTCTCCAACCGATCGTTCATTGGCCTGCCCGGTCTCCGGTTGACGATGCAGCCTCTCTGGCTAATGCTCAGATCAGCAAGTCCTTCTCCCTCTGCTTCAGAGCACCTCGCATCCACCTGCCTCTGTCATCAGCGTTATTAGCTTCAGAAGGAGAGGCGCATTCAAGCTGCAGAGGGACGGCTTTGAGACTGAAGTAAGCGCAGCAAGATACCGACGCAACCGCTGAGAACCAGAACAGGGCGCTTTGGCAAACATTTGCTAAACATCTGCCCATACAAACACACACACACACTCGTGCACACGCACACACACAGACACTCACACAAACACACATGCACACGCACTCACACACACACACACACGCTCGTGCACACACCCACGCAAACGCACGCAAACGCACACGCACACACACACAAGCACACACACACGCAGACACACACACATCGCTTCTGTAAAAAAAAAAGTCTAGTCTGGTGTACAAAATCAGGCACAGTGACTAGTAAAGGTACAACGAAACGAAAAGAATACTGCTAACGTTTTTCAAATAGCGAAAAATGAATTTCCATTTTGTACGATGCTGACAAAAGGCCCGACTTTACCCAGCGTCCACACTTGCACCGAATCGTCTGCGGCACGCGAGAAGGGTGTTTCCCCCTCGTAAAACCGAAATTTCGAGGAGGTGAGCTCTATGCAGCTCTGTGTCATGGCGTCAAAAGCCCACCAGAGGAACTTCCTCAGGACCAATGAGAGCGCACGAAGCACGGTCACATGACCCTGGCACTTATGAGCCTGTTCTGAGGGGGGGGTTTTAGGTCGTCTAGAACGATTTGGCCGATTCAGTGGAGCGTGGGAGCGGGACTGACAGACAGCACCTCTGTCACGAAAGGCTGGAGTCTGGACCAGGCTTCATTAACCCCTGAAACGCCAACCCCCTCTCTTCACATAAACTCTCCTTAAAACGCAACTGGATTTTTTTACTAATTGATTTCCCTACACCAGCCACATGTTTTTCTCACATTTTCTAGGATATTATTTCCAAGGATGCAATTTAAGATCTTACAACTGCATTTCTAAAATCTTTTTGTTATTCAGACAATTTATCCCACATAATTACGACTATCCTATATAATTAACCACGAGAACAAAGCTGAAGTATTTATTTATTTATTTATTTATTTATTTATTTATTTAAAAGCTTCTGGTAGTTAATATTTAAACAACTGCGCATTTTAGATAAATAGAAACTAAATATTTATGTTTTCAACTATATTTACACACCCGGAAAAAAAATGTTTGCAAATAATGGTTTATTGAAAAAAACAACTGGGTGACAGACGAAAGCATCTCCTCATCTGCAGTTTGGTCTATGTGACATACTAATTTATAGCCGGGGGGTGGCGGAAATCACAGAAGCGGTTTATTCTGGCCAGAGAGGAACCTCACAGAGACTCACCACCGGACAAAAGTAACACCGTAAATTCGCCCAACGTGGCACATTCACAACAGTGGTATAAAGCAGCCGCCCATAAAACTATTACAAGGTCATAAAACACTACTGGAGTTTGTCGTTAAAAGACTCCCTTCAAACAAAAAGAGGTAAAGAACACGGTAGATTTACTCGCGCCTATTTTCTTGACCTTCTCTTCATCATCAAAGCTCATAAATGCCTGTACGATAAATCAGCCTCTCCACTGATATTTCTGAAATAAAACTGTTGATAAAAACGATTTAAAAATATGTTTGAAAAATTGGTTCACAGAAAAAAAAATCATTTTATTTTCAAAGGATTACTATTACTCAGTTTCAATCATGTATTAATCATTTCAGTAAACCTTTTAAAATATATAAATACTGTTTTAAATGGATATTTTGAGTTTTTTTGAATATGGTGATGATTATTTTTTATTTTTCGAGGTTGTAATTGCAGAGTGTGTATAGGGGACACTACGCGCTCACATTCTGCATTTCTGAAAGGTCACAGACTGAGGCTCTGCCCGCGGTTGAGCACTAATTATAGACAGGAAGTGTGGAAGAATGTTGTACCCAAAATCTGGCTAAATATACGCGTGCGGTGCAGTATTTCACAGTCCAGCTGTTTCCCTGTGCCTGCAGTGTTTCTGTGTCACAATTATGCCAATGGCCATAACAATTACATAAGCCAAGATAAAACTACTCATTCAAAAATATAAATTTAAAACTGAAAAGAAAGTTAAAATAACTGAAATGTTTACATTCATATTTATTATTATTATTATTATTATTATTATTATTATTATAGAATTAATGCAGTAAAGAGGAACATTCAGACTTATGGGTAAAAAGCACATAGTTATAGCAGTAGCTACAGCTCAAGCAAAAGTACTGTGAATTACAAAACATCAAGGAGCACAAGGCCTCTCTTTGCACTCAGTTTTACTATCATCATTGCCATTTTCATGGACAATACCATGAGCACATAATAATAATAATAATAATAATAATAATACAATTTGTAAAAAAATGAATTCATAATTCATCATAATCATAATTATCATTGTAAAAGTCAAAACAATATTCCTATGTTCATTATTATGTTCAAAACAAAATTACTTATGCAATAATTTCAATATCTTCTGTTAAAACCAATTAGAAGGAATCACTGTATCGAACTCTGAACATTTCCCTCATACCTTAAAGTTTGCTCTGTCTTAATTAAAAACTGATAATAAATGGAAATCATTATTACATTTCTTTACACATCAGTTTATTACAAAGCATCAGTCACTCTTATTATATAAAAATAAACTCTCAACGAAAGCATGCTCACACATCCTACAGCTCGTATTAATTCAACAACACTGATTTCTGTGATTTCTAGATTTAAACTCAGCTATTGAAAATTTTTAGTATATATACAATTTCATAATAGCTGAGAGAATTCCAGAATTATTTCCATACTATGTGCAGCTATATGCAGAAATAATGCCCCTCATAGAAAATTCATTTTAAAGAATGTGCAAATATTGAACACTGCTAATATTATACAGCATGCGATATTGCAGATATTCCTGGATAGATAGTATCCTGTAGATAGTACATTGTAAATACGACAAAATATACACTGAATTAATTTTGTTCTTTGTGAGGCTCGCGTGCATTTGAAAGCTCAGGTGTGAACAGAGATCATCTGTGCATCGGAGAGCCGCCGGGCCGCCATTCCCACAGCATTCTCTCTGGATTATCCCCAGTGGAAGAATGCGACGCGCTAGCCAGGAAACGATAGCGACCGGTCGCCATAATCCCGTCAAGCGAGGCAGCCTCCTGCTTAACCGCGCCGAGCTCGGGGGAACGGGCCGCGCGTTTCCACCGCAGCCTTTGAAGGTGTTGCGGAGGGCTATCGGGTGTCGAGGGGGTCATTGTTTTGAGAACGAAACAGGGCTGTTCGGCTATTAGCCGCGGTTTGGCTACGACCCACCCGAGCGTGGAGTGATTTTTCGGCCATGTTAAAACTTAAAGTCAGGATTTCGCCATTTTGAAATTGGCACAACTGGCCGTAAAAAGGGAAAGTCATCTCCTACACAGAGGAAAATTGATTTTTATGAGCCGATAGTTTCACAATGGAATGGGTCCCCAAACAACCCGCACCCACAAACTACAGCTTCTTAGCAGTAATTTATCAGAGACGGCCTTTTAAATTAGAAAACTAGTTTACTGCTTATTATTATTATTATTATTATTGCTGTTATTATTTTATTTTTGTAGTATTAGTAGTAGTCATAGTACTCGTAAAATATTATTTTTAATAATGTATCATGCTTACATGGAAAATATAAAAAATCAGAATACAAAAAGTAAATCAAAACTTTCAGCCAAATTCCTGTAGCCATGTCTATCAGAGAGAATTATGGTCCTCAAAATACAGCAGTAAAAGAATTCGGTGTGTATATATCTATCCATGCCACACACGTGCACATGAGTGTGTGTCCGTGTGTGTGTCTCTGTGTGTGTCTATATTACAGACACACAAGAGTTCCAGTCGCAGCCATACATGCCCAAGTCATAACACTACCTCCACCATGAGAGAGGGGGTGCTTTGTATGATGAGCAGTTCTTTCTCCACATTTTCCTCTTTCCATCACTTTGGAACAGGTTAATACTCTTCTTGTCTGTCCATAAGACTTTGTTTGAGACAGTTTTTCTGTACTTTTTAGCAAACTCCTAACCTGTTCATTCTGTTCTTGAGGCCTACCAGTAGTTTGCATCTTGCAGTGAACCATCTGAGGTTATTTTGGTGTAGATGACTCTTTATGGTAGTCTGATACATCTATGCCTACATTCTGGACAGTGTTCTTGATCAGCAGTTGATAAGAGGTTTTTCTTCACAATTGAAAGTATTGTTTGGTCATCAACGACAGAAGTCTTCTGTGGTCTACCAGGTTGATTGCAATTGATTGACAGTTGATTTTGACACACCAACAGTTTTGATTGATTTATTCAGATTTTTCAGCCTCACGATAGCCTGCTTTACTGGCATTGACACTTTTTTGGTCCTCATGTTTAGATACAACAGCAACTTCCATGCCTAGAGTCATCTCTAAAACGTTTTTTAGCTGTCTTGTGCATTAACTAATGATGCAAAGACACATAGCTGGCCAATAAATAGCTGAGCAGCCAATTGTCCAACTACGTTCGCTCCCCTAAAATGGGGGGACTGTATAAAAAAGGGCTGTAATTCCTACAAGAATCACATGATATGGATGTAAAAAAATCTGACAGCCTGCACTTTAACTTCATGTTCATTATTTAGCTTCACTTCCAATGTGCTGGAGTACCTGAGCCAAAACAACAAAAATTGTGTCGCTGTCCCAATTCCTAAAACATACCAATATATGCCTGTATACTACCAATATATACAACATTTCATCTTTTAGTATTTTCAATCCATTCAATCCAATTTGGCACTAGGGTGAAAGCAAGCTGAAAATTGAATTGTGAGGTTGCAGTTTCTTTTCACACAAAGGAACAAAAACACAAGCATTAAAAACAAAGAAAATCCATCTCTCTCAATTCCTCTTCACTTTCATGCCCCCGAACACGACTCCAACTTTATTTATGAAAAAAATCCATCAGTGCCGATTTGATTAATGCTGATTGGTTGGGGAGCTGACGGGTCCCAGGCGACACAGCCATACTCCGCACGCAATCCCCCCGCCCCCCCACCAAACCCCCGCCACCCCACCCCCACAGCCCCGCTGCTCTCTCTCATCACATTACTTCTGCTTTTCTAACTTCTCCGCTCCTGAGCCCTATCAATTATGCACTAGAATAACAGAGCCTCTGCCCAGAGCAGGACATAAAGGCCGATTATGAGCGTGAATAATTCAGGCACCTGCGCACTCCGCTAACGTGCGCTAGCGCTACGCTAACGGGCGCTAGCGCCGCACGCTTCACGCTGCGCAGACGTCTCGTCGCTGGGCACCTGGGCATTCTGGGTCACCGCGTTTGCGCTCCTTCACCCGGCTAGAATACGCCAAGCGACCAAAGCTAAAAATCCAGAAAGAACGATTTTACTCCTCCCCGACAGATTTTTCAAATGCTTGCTGTACTTTCCACTTTTCGCTATTAATAGTTTTATGCTTCCGAGTGTTGGGTCGCAGTTTTTGTCATTAGGCACAGCTGTTGACTGAACGTGCATCAAATTCTTTCTACTTCTACTTCTAAAATTTCTATTTTTCATTTGCTTGTTAACTAGTGCTTTAATAGCATAACATACAGTTTTACAACTATAGAGTTATGGTGTAATTTTTGCACGCAGAATTGTCTTGCTGATTCACAGACTGCTTATTATTCAAAATGGAGAATGGCTGGAACATCGTCAAAAAAATAAAGAGACCAAAAAATATTTTAAAAACTACATTTATGATGAATATGAATCCTTTCGCCTTAAATTAAAAACAAATCTGAAATCCGCGATTTCAAAGAAAAATCCGGAATGAAACGTGAGATGTGTGCTGCCGTGAGGGGCCGTATCACAAGATGGAGGCGGAGAGCGTCACCTTTGCCAACCCCATCATGGCCGCCCTGACCTCCTTTTCCCCCGCCGTCGCGTGCGAAGGCTTGCTAGCCTCACTCAGCCGCGAGATCGCAAACAGCCTTCAATATTTCATTGGGCCCCGCAGCACGGAGCGCGCTCCAATCAAACGCCAGGAAAGGCTTTAGGTCTCCCCGCGCAGACTAATAATCTGTCTCGACGTGAGCTCCGCAAGCCGAACGGAGCAAGCGAAAAAAAAAAACAGAAAAAAGGCTCCCGCTGCGGTTGGGTGAACGGCAGACCTGTGAGTACGTCCTGTACGAAAAACGAATACGGGAAAACAGCGCACGTTAGCATCGCCTCTCTCACTGGCCCCACTGCGTATTTATCTCTAACATGCTATTGACCATGGCTGTGTACACATGCCCACTTAGACGATAATTACACAGGTACTCCATTATACTCGATAGCTACATTTTCTGTTTAACTATAATTTTATGTAACAAAGAACGCGTACTTAACTAACTTAACCTAGGCTCCTTAGCTAATGGCATGAAGCAAAACTAGATCTTCAAATTATTATTATTATTATTATTATTATTACAGGTTGTTTCTGTCAAGAGTAATGGTGCTGGCATTGCATTACAAACATTTAAAACATCACACAGCTCAGCAAAACCTAAAATGATTCTATCGGACAGACTCCTATTTTTCTATTTTTCATCACGTAAACTAATAAATACAACAAAAAATGAGACATGAGAACAAAAAAATATTAAGAGAAATGAAATTCATTTTAATTAATAATTTTTACAATCTGTAAGCCAGTAGCTGCATTTCTACATTAGAGTCATAATTTATTAGAATGTATTTACCGATATTCATAAGCAGTATCCTTGCTTTTATACTAAAAAGAAACGCATTACACCCTTGGAAATTGCATGACAAACTCCACAACTGGCAACCAAATTGTGGGACTATAAAGATGGCAAACCATACGGCTTTTTAACAAAGGTGAAAAACACATTCTGCACCTAATTTTTCTATCAGTTCAGCTGGTTTTCACGTTGAATAATACTGACGAAGATTACAAATACATACACATGTCATGGCATGCTATTTTATTTTATTTTATTTTTATTTATTCACTTTCTTGTCGGGTAACTTACAGCCTATCCTCTTTCGTTCCTTCTTTCCTTCTCTTTCTTCTTTTCTTTTTTACCTCCACAGGAGTACTTTGGCAGAGGACAAATGACTCAGTACGAATGTACAAATTATTTCAGGATGAATATTAAGACCGACAGTTTAATCATGTCAGATTAACATTCGGCTCAGAATTTTAGGCGGTTTGGTTTCGTTTGGAAAAACTCGACGGTAAAAATGGAGGCTGCCGGCGGAATGTGGCTGCCAGAGGTTCCGGGGGGGGGGGGGGGCACCGCACCACCCGCGCCCTCCACCCTAACCCCCCCACACCAAACATCACCCCTCCCTGACTACCAAACACAGGGCGGCCGGTCCAAAATCACTACCCTCCTCCTGCTCAACGGAGAGATGGGCCGAGGTGCTCCAAACTCCTCCGAAAAAAGCTCCTCCACCTCCTCCCCGCACAACAGCGCTCTCCCCGTTAGCATCGGCCGCGCCAGGCGGAAGGACCCGGAAAGGAGAGCGTTAAAAAAGCTAGCCGCCGCCGCCGCCGCCGCGCTCCGTGGCGTCTTCCTGAAACCTGCAGGGTCCCTCGTCACCTGTGCTCCTCTCAGGGGCTTAGCCCACTTTAGGGGGATTTCCTTAAGCCTCATTTACCTCATTAAGGCCCGGGCTTCCTTTCACTGGAGAAGCACGGCAGGACCTGCGAAATCCGAGGAGGTGAAAGAGAGAGAGAGAGAAAGAGGGAATCCGGGGGAAGGGTTTTTTTTTTTTTTGTTTGGTGAGCACAATGGGGCTAACAGCTTTTTAAGCTCCTCAGTGACTGCCTGCTAAGGCCGTCGGTGAGGACCGCGGTCACAAAGAACCACCGGATTAGGGTGCGCATTTCACGCTCAAGTCTCTCAAAAAAAAAAAAAAAAAACGAACCAGCGGTAGGAATTAATAAAAAAGAATTAGTTCCCGTTAAAAAGAATGCAGCATTGCCAAAAAGGGACTTTCTCTTCATTTAGAAGCATTTAGCAGGTAAAATGAGAGTTCTGTGTTGAGAGTATTGGGGTGTATGCCCCTACAGGGAGGACTGAGTATTAGGTGTATATGGGAAAAAGAGCTTCAGTGCGTTTGAAATGGCGCTTCTCTTCATCTACAAGCTGGAGAATAATATACTCCCATTCTTGGAGATAATCCGCCAGTTCTTCATTCTTCTCTTGCTGAATCTCATCCTTTCTTCTCTCACTCCACTGTGGTGGAATTAATGAAGTCTATCATTAGGACTGTGCTATTTCAAGTTACCTTCTTACTTCCGCAGAAACAACGTCCTCTTAAACATTCATACACTTTTCCACCATTCTCAGGGTTGTCTGCATTTCCTTACTTTTCTTACTTTTGTACAAGCCAGTGAAATTTGCTGATATTCCCTAAATGTACTGCTACTCCAGAAAGAATAACAAAATAACAACAAAATAAAATGTATTATTATTATTATTATTATTATTATTATTATTATTATTATATTAAGCGTTGCTTAATTGCTGACTCCTGACGGCTCAGTTTGGATATTTTTAGCATAGCCCTGCTGAGTTCAGGTACAGTATGACAGGCAGGCAGTAACGAACTGGGTCAGAACTCTGCTGTGTTTGAATTGAGTTAAAACTGCTCTGGGTGAGAACCGTGCTGTCTTCAAACTGTGCTGGGTTAAAGCTGCACTTGGTGAGAACCATGGTATGTTCAAACTGTGCTGGGTTAAAGCTGCACTTGGTGAGAACCATGACATGTTCAAACTGTGCTGGGTTAACGCTGCACTTGGTGAGAACCTTGCTGGGTCAGAGCTTTGCTGGGACCGGTTCTGTCTGGCTGTCCACAGAGTGGAATCTGTATGGGTGACAGATGTAATGTTATGCTCAGAGACTGAGTCTGGGGTGGGGTTGGGGTGGGGGGGGGGTATAGACTGAGACCATGCCCCCTTCACTCTAGCACTGCTTAAACCCCAGCCCTGTCCCCTCCTGCTCTTCCTGTGCCCTCCGAATCCAGCGTTACAACTTCAGCCGCGAACCCGCTTCCCCTCCCTCCCTCCTTCCCTCTCTCCGTCCCTCCCTCCCTCTTTCTTCTCCTTTAAGTACATGCATACTTTCCACGCTGCCTATAGAAGGAAGCTGCCAGAGGAACAAAAGGGCCTTTCAGCCTGCCCGGGCCGGGCCCGGAGAAGGCCACGGCGCCTGAGACCCGGTCAGCGTTAGCGCCGGGCTGGGTTTGGGACGCGGACGTGGTCGCCGCGGCACCCGAGCGGAACGGCGCAGCGGGGCGGCGGGAGGGAGACGGGCGGCTTTTCAACCGACGACAAAGCCAGGGGTGGGCGGGGCAAACAGCACGAGCCAACCGAACGGCAGACTGACAACTGAGCACACAAGCAAGGGAAACAAACGCTAGGCTAATTGCAGCTAATTGCAACCCCTGTGTTAAAACAACATAAAACAACGCTGACGGAGGGGGGGGGGGAGGAGTGATATTTTTATTTTTGTTTGGAGTGGGGGTGGGTGGGAGTGTACGAAAATTTGGGGCCTTCAGTGGAACTGGGGGAAATTTTACAGCCGTCTATGAATCTCAGACACGGAAAAGTCACCTTTTCAGGGCATCTGTACCCAACCACCCCAAGACTAACTCCAACAAACCCCCCAAACCCCCTGCCCACATATACCCACCCCTACCACCTCAACTCCAATTTTGGAGATTTCGAGAGCTGAAACGGAGACTGAAAACAAACCACGTCTGACCTTGCAGAGGGGACTATTTATCATACAGCAAATTTCACATTAAGAAGACGAGCAAATAAACATTCCGTATAACGTTTCTGAAAATAATTCTCAGATTTCCAGCGGCAAAATGCCTTTGACCACATTCTGTCCTTCTGGGCTCAATGATGTGTTGCGGTATTGGATTTCAGCGCGCCCGGTCGCTAAGCGCTAAAAACACCAAACTGGGACCGTTAGCCCGGGCCCCTGCTGCAGCCATCCAGGACTAATCAAGCGCTCTCTATGAAAATGGGGACAGTGGAAGCTAAATAAGCCCAGTTTGGGAATCGTTATTTCCACTGAACCACCATTCAGGCCCCTGAGTGGAAAATGGCATCATGGAGCCCGGGCTTCAGCTTTTCCAAATCTAACGGAGCGGAGAGGAGAGATGTTAATGGAGCATGGAGAAGAACTGAAGAATCCCCACACACACACACATATACACACATATACACCAACACACACACACACACACACACACACATATACACACATATACACTGACACACACACACAGACACACACATGCGCACACAAACATATACACACACACACAGACACACATATACACCGACACACACACACACATATACACACATATACACCGACACACACACATATACACCGACACACACACACACACGCACACACACACACACACGCACACAAGCACATATACACACACAGACACACACAGTCACACACACACATACACAGACACACTCAGTCACACATACACACAGACACACAAACAAACAAGCAAACAGCTGGAGAGAGACACACACACACAAACACACACACACACACACACACACACACACACACAAACACACACACACACACACACACACACACAGCCGCTTCAGTTGTCACACTTTCCTCTCCCGAAGCCCGCTGTCGGTGCAGCCTGGTGGGTCTCAGGGGCGCATGTTTAATTTGGGGCGCGTGAGACTGCAGCGACACAGGTGTTCAGAAGACGCGAGGCGCCACGCGAAACACGGGGCCACCTACCCGAGCCCTCTCCTCCGCTAACGGCGGCGCAGCGCGGGGCCTAGTGACATCACACGCCCCCGCGGTCGCGGGATCCGAAGACAGGGACACTGAGACTTTAAGGAAACGGGCCGAGGGCTCCCGCAAACGCCGAATCCGGCCCGTCCGGATCTCCGGGAACAAATTTTTTTTTTTCCACTCGACTCCAAGTCAAACACGTCCAAGAGCAACATTCGGGACGCGCTTTGTAAAACTCGGAAAGCGATTTTTAAGTGCCCCCGCGGAGGGGACATACGACTCGCGACCTTGCGACGTGGTGCTGCCTCAGGAAGTACGCCCAAAGACTGACACTGAGGCCCGTAGCGGCTCTGTACCTTCTCGTCCTCCCTTAAAGACAGCGATGTATAATAAGCCACCGCTAGCGGAGGGAACCCTAATCGCGCGGTCGCTCCGCTAGCCCGCAGGCCACGCTTAGGGCCGCATCCAGACTCGAGTGTTAGCGCGTTCCACGTGAAAGCTCAGGTCTGGTTCGGGCCCTTACGGTGTAACGTCCCGCACTGTTAAGTCGTTATTCGTTTGGGGAAATTATTGGTCGAATGTTGTTTACCAGAATAAAAAGTCAGTTTGGTGTTTTTCATAGATCAACGCTCTCTCTAAGCTCCAGTGATAACAGCCGGATATAACTACACTTGAACAAAGATGAGATTAATTACATTTCGCAACTTATGCGAGTCAAATAATAAGAAGTAAATCAGAAATCAGGTCGCTTTTCCAGATGAGTGAGTCGCTATATGCAAGTCATTTTTCCTTTAATGATTTTATTTCTCCTGCAGACACACTGCTTGGTGCAATGGATGCCATGATTCTGCAAGACTCAGGAAATGCAGTTCAGTAAATCCAGTCCTGAGACCTGGCTCATTCTGCACTGGGGTATGTTTCGGCCCAGGTCACATGACCAATGAGTGCTGTGCTTCTCTTATTATTATTTACTTTTTAGCATTATTATTATTATTATTATTATTATTATTATTTTCATCATCAGCATTATTATTATTATTTTCATCATCAGCATTATTATTATTATTTACTTTTTTTATCATTATTATGATTATTATTAATAGTAGCAGTAGTAGTATTTTTGTATTACTATTATTATTATCATCATTATTATTATCAGCAGCAGCACTATCATCACACCAATAAAAACCATAATATTCATAACAATGTTCTCCCTCAATACATTGCAGACGCCTCCCATAAGCACAATAACAGTCTGAATTCAGGAGCTGGAGAAATACCACAAACATAACAACAACAACCATTTCACTGACAGGAAGTTCATTATGGAGGGAGACAATTAGGAAGTGCTGAAAGGGGAGAGCATACGATGCTTGGGCTTGGATGAGGCTTGGGGCCCGTCAGACAATTCTGTTCAACTGTTCAATGGGAGATAAGAGAGAGAGAGAGAGCAAGAGAGTGACAGAGATAGGCAGGTAGGTAGGGAGAGAGCAAGAGAGAGAGGTATTGAATTGACCGACCACTGCACTGAACTTCATAAAATATACATTATTTCTTTAAATCATGCTTTTATATATGTGTGTCTCTCTGAAATTGAACTTTAATTTAAGTGGCTGAAGGCCCATTACCCAAACTCACAACACGGAGCCTAGCTGTAGTTAAAGAATACAGGGCCAGTTATGCTCTTTGAAACCTTGCTCTCTGTCTGAAAAAGGATACTCTTGTTCTGTGTAATGTCATTTATTTAAAGAGTATCCGGACAAATCTGATATCCGGGCGCGGGTCTCCGCGGCACATCATCAATTACTTCCCATTTCAAAGTTCCTGCAAGGAATCCCATCTCCATGCGGCCCGAGCCTCTATCGCGTGACCCATCGCCGCAAATCAAACGCGCTTTCAGGAATGATCTGTACATCACTGCACGCGGTAGCCTACATATTCCACTCCAGGGGCTACCTGTCGGAAGACTCGGGGTCCGTGAATATAACGGGCGCGAGGCGTATTTTAGAATGCAGGCAACGACTCCGTTTGCCTGATCTGATTCACACAACACTGCCGCTGAAACTGAACCTGGTCACCAGCATAGCTCCTGTGACGCTCCAAGCGACTGCCATCACCAAGGGGATAGAACAGAATATGCTACAGTAGCTGCGATTCGGTCACTCTCTCTCTCTCTAACGCACGCACGCACGCACACACACACACACACACACACAATTGCAACAGTGGGAAAATACCTTAAACTGCCACTGAAGTCCCATTCCATCTGCATGAGTTTCCTTCTGAGTTTCACAAGACAGTCATTTTGATTTGTGTATGGAAAATGCATTTAACCAGTCAGCTTTCATTAGCTTCTCTGTGGAACTCTCTGTAATCTGTCTCTATCACACCTCATTGCAGGTAATGATCACTCGTACACGAGTACACTGTATGCAATGGACAATTTAGTCATTTTGCATTCGCTTTTATCCAAAGTAACTAACAAAAATGCATTTCACGTGGTAAGAAAAACACCGTTAGACCTAGAGAAAGGCGAAGCTACAATCACGTAAGGGCCACCGACGCGGTACATGCTTTATATGAATGTAATATGTATACGGGAAAACCAGAGGTCGGCCATTGCCCTTTTTGATCGCACGCTTTTATTTATTTATCGTGCCACTGTTTAAGTTTACATTTTTGAAAGTATATTTTACTTTTCGCTGAAGGAAGTGTTGCTACATCTGGCTTTAATCACTTGAATAATTTCTTCGGCGGAGCTGTTATTTCAAGCGCTCCTGCCAGTCAGTGGGAAGAATGCGTGGCGTGAAGAACGAGAGCGCGTGTCTATCAGTGTCACGGATCGCACAGAGCTCGGCTTTGTGCTCGCGCGTTTCAACAAAGCAACACAAACACTCGACCGACTGTGCCACTGAGGCAGACCTAAACAATGTGAGAACTATCTTTGCAGCCATCAAGAACATTTCCGAGTACCCAGAATTCATGTTACGTTGGACATTCTAATGAACGAGGAGGTTTGTCACATATTTCAAGCCATATAAACATGCATGCTGTATTGAACCCGCGCATTTCAGAAAACAACTGGATACATATTTACATTTTCCACATACTACACACACAAAAAAAAACATTAATCGAATTGTGTTTGTGTGGGGTGGGAGGGCGTTCAATAGAGGGTACTCTGAAACTTTCACTGGATAAAACATTATCCCTTGGAGACATTTAGAGTATTGATTATGCATCGGAATATGCTGCTGTTTTCGCGACAATGGATATTTTGAAACAATTTTACCATCTAACATTTATTTCCGAACAGGCTAAAACACTTCCCACAGTGAAATGACCCAATTTAACAGTTGTGTAGAGTGCTCAGATTTGTATGAACAGTGTCGCACAATAATTTAGGCCTAGTATATTATATTGTAGGTACAGTGAAGTTGTTTTTATTTATTTAGCATTTGCAAACTTTCATGAAATAATTCACAAAAAGGCTGTTCTGGGACTGTAACCTACTTTTTACATTGTAGAATACAATTTACATTAGCAAGCCTATGTATCAGTGCTCAGAGTGAAATTTTCTCTATCAAAGTACACAACCCTGACTGGGATTTGTATTTGTATCACGAATAATGAATGCGGACATTGCCTGCTGCATTTTCACCAGAGACAGGGCTCGGTTTTAGGGAAAGTTTTAATGGCCCAGAATCTGTGAAAGCTAGACAGTGAAGAAATCCAACCCATTATACATTATGCAAATCACGCCGTTCAAACGGTCTACATTAGGCTATGCTTCACATGCAGTAAAAAAAAAACTGGCGTAGTCTACGATTATATTCACATACATACATACATGCAACTGTTCACATACGTGCCTTGTGCTGTGTCTGAACGTAAACGTTGGAAGTGGCCTGTATCTGTCTTTACACTGACTGTGATTGGCGCCTCATAACTTAATCGTTATTTTATTAATTTAAGTTGGCCCGCTAGCTCAATACACACAGCATACCCACCCTTTAAACTAATAGTTTTTTTCCCCTATAGCCTAACAGAGCGACACTAATGGCCTTCAGCGTTATTCGCCAACTGTCAATATTGAATGCGACATACACGTGCATTTTAGTCACAACAGATCCCTGAGATTCGGGACACTGAAAATAAGGTTATTTATTAAGAATAACGTATCAGTGATAATGGTTCATCAACCGCATACGGATAACGGTTAAGTACACAGGATGGTGCGTCTATATTAGGCTACAGATAGCTTGTCTTTAATGTTCACAATTCCAAGCGGTCAGAATCTCGTGGTCAACAACAATATTTGTGCATTTATTTCATTCACTGCGCACTCACTGCGAAGTAGGCTATTGCCTGTCTTTCCAGTAAAGCTGGAACCAAATTAAATTCACTAAACACGACACACGCGCGACGCTGGTGACCTGTCTTTCTCCAGTCGGTCCGCGACAGTGAGCAACTCACCTGGGGTTTGTGCGGTTCCAGTAGACGGCGTAGCGGTCGGCAACCACCTTGGAAGCCGGTTCCTGACTGAAAACACACATCCACAGGACCAGAGACACGAATATTATCATGTCCATTTGCAGCATCGCTACTGAAGTCGGATCCGCGATCCTCCTCTATGCCGCCTTCCGCCGGAGCGCAACTTCAGCTAGAACTGATCAAAGGGCATTCACATCTGTAGCCTTATCTATCGCTAATAGTCGCATGTGTTGCCTTGCACTGTTTATCTTGATAATCGGCTGCCGATACCGCTCTTCCAGGTGCAGAGTGACTTCTATCGGACGCTACTGTCGGGTTTACGATCACTTGAAAAAGTCACACATTCCTCAGTAACCATGGGCGATCACGAAAATAATGTGAATCAGCCGATAACAAAACTGATGGGAGAATGCGGACAGAGGGTAATTCCGTATCAGGGGTGCTATAGGTGTTGCTACCCGATCGAAATCCCGTTGGATGATGTAGCCCTCTTGGAGCAACAAGCGCGTCAGCTTTGACTGTTACACATTGCACTTGACGTGATGGCAACAAATAATCCAAACGAGAGCGAAATCAGTGGATGATCCAACATCGGCGCTCCAGGTAAAAATAAACAAATAAAAATGGGACTATTACATCCAAAAGTGAAGAAAACTTACTCGAATACTCTGGTCTGCACACAGAAAGCCATTCAGGGTGAATTCAAATAATCAGCATATAAACAAGAAATAAATCTCGTATGTCCGTTGTTCTCACTAGAAGTCCACGTCGTTGAATTAAAATTTCTAGTAACTTTTCAAAGCAATTTAACAAAAAAAAAAGAAATCAAGAAGGCGAGTGGTTTCTCATTGTAGTCTTGCGGGCGCCTTTCTGGGGCAAATCCGGAGTCGTGTGTCCTCTCAGTGCTGTAAGACGAGCGAGGCCGGGGGGTTGGGGGGAGTCGCGTCCCCGCACAAATCAGAGGCGTTTTCTCCCGCCGTGTGACACAGCACCCAGCTCCAAGTCCCGAGTCTGCGGGCGAGTGGACTATTCCGATGCTACATGCGTGACAAAACCAATGAAAGAGGGACAAAAAAGCAAATGCAGAGGATTGCTTCTTACGTGCTGGTTGGACAGCCGGAATGAGGAAGGTCGCACCTCGTGAGGCTTTGCTCCCAGACTGTAGATGAGGGTTCGAGTTCAGCGACGAGCAGGACACTGTCATTGGTTTGGATTGTGAATGGGCGTTTCGCTTGCCAAACAAAACCCCTCCTTCGAGAAACAGCACACAGCTGTCTCTTAGCCGCTACTTATTCAGGGGCTGAGAGAGAGAAAGATGGGAGGGAGTGGATAATCCATGGTCAGATCACTCCCGGAGCAGTATTGATACACTTACCCTGAAGATCTACCTGATAAGCACCGTTTAATTAGGCTACGCGACTGCAAAGCCTCCTGTTCGTCGCTGTGTGGCGCAGGCAAACTTCCTCGTTCAGGACCACAGAAATAAAAATATGTCGAGGTATCCGTTCACAGAATTCATAGCCTAGTTAAAAAAAAAAAAGAAATAGCGTAAATCTTGTAAGAGAAAATATATTTAGGCTATTTGTTTGTTTTATATAAATAGTATTTATTTAGCGCTGGATATTGCCTTTAAAACACCCTTATGATTTTGTTTGAAGGACACTTGTGACCTACTCCTTTAGGCCTATGTAACGTTACTATGCTTAGGCTGTAGCCTAACTATAAGCCTAGTCTACTTGTTGATGTTTATTTCTTATCTACTTGCAGCGTTAAATGCTGCGTATATTTTCCAAATTAGTGAAAAAATATATACCCCCTGGTAGAGGAAATCGTGCCAGCAAAACACAGGTTGACACACCCGAAACATTTATTTATTTATTTATTTATTTATTTATTTATTTATTTATTCATTTATTTATTTATTTAGGTCAGGTGCTTTAAGTATTGACTACGCGTAAGTTTGTGAGTAGTTTGTGGGTACAAAAATAAGTAGTGTTGTTAAACCGTTGATGCCGCTTTGTTATTCACTTCAAATTTTCTAGAACCTCCTGAATAGGCTACGTAGCAATGCCTGCCTACATGTTGTGCTTGCTGGTTTTTTGTGAGTTCAAGATTAGCTAACCTAGGCGACTTACAGCGGTCATGATCAGAGATGGGCTATACCTACCCGGCCGCCTCTTTGCGGCCACAGGCCAATTAGAGAGACAGCGAGACACTATTGCACCGCAGGTGTATGCACTTTTAATAGTCTATAGATATTTAATCATAAGGGACTGGGTGTGTTTCCAGCCCTCTTGGCATCACAGGCTACATTTGAATGAAAGCGCAGATTGGATCGCTACTCATCTCTTCCAGAGAGAGTTCTCTTCGAACAGACCATTTAAATCTGTGCTGTTTACTGCATGTCACCAAGGCAACGGCACTGCCTGATAAATGACCGCTCTGAGTGTTAAACCCCAAACAGGTCTCGCCGGTAGGCCTGCTAAACCAAATGAATGGTCGGCTAGCTTACTCTGTCCTAGCTCTTCTATATTTGTAGAAATAATGTCATTTTCATATTAATGTTCCGGCATCTTTATTTAGACGCATATCGTTAACTGAAGATTTGCAGCCACAAGCGCTTTACAGTGGAAACAGAATTATAGCCTAAAAAGAAAAGCAACGTTTAAAAACTGCATTTAAAAAAAACTGTCTAAATAAGTAGAAAATTCACGCTCTGCCTCTGTTACCCTGGCAAGGAATAAAGCGTCCTTTGCCGTGATCTAGGGTCGTTATTTTACTCGAGTGTAGCCTGCACTCTATTTCGTCGCCATGCAGTGGCTGTAGTATTCATTATAATTATACCTACAGTAGAACCTGTTGCCTCTTAACTGCGCTGACGGAAATTTTCTACTATATTAATCCAAACCCATCGATTGATTTTTTTTTTCTCTTTCAGGTTTTTATTTATAAACCAAATTAATGTTATTGGCATGATAACGGACCGAATTTAGGGGAATAGGCTTCAGCCAGACAGGCGTTTATAGGTCCATTAATATCTTGGATTTCAGTGAAACGGCGTTGAAAAAGCTGCTGTTTAACAATTTCACGCACAAATTCGAGGAATATAACAATGATTCTATTGATACTGGACTTTTCATAAAGAGGGCTTCATAAAACGCGTTTTTGGAGTACCTTTCAAAAATGCTTTCCAAAAGATTAAAAGCAACAGAAACAAGGCTCAATTGGCTTAGTAAGGTAGAACATTCATTGATAAAAATTAAAAAAAAGATCACCAGATTAAGGGGTCTCTTCTCAGCTGATACGAGCTGATTTTCTGGCTTGTAGGCTACTACACGTTTGACAGTGCGGTCAGGGGCTAGTCCATGCAGAGCTTGAAAAGTGACTATTAAAACTTCAATTATTAAAATTTTAAATAAAAATGATTGAAATACTACTGAAAGCCAGTGGAGGGAGACCAAGACTGGAATAATATGGCATGTGTTTTTAGTTGTAGTTAAAAGCCTAGCTGCTTAGTGTTGGCTAACTTTGGGTTCAGGTAAAACATGATGATTTAGACCTGAATATAGATCTTTGCAGTAGACTAGTCTAGAAGAGGTAAACTTTACCTCCCTTCTGAATTAACGGTAGCATATCTGGGTATATCAAAACCAGGACTTGAGTTATATCAGAACTGAGTCGTAGAAAGTTCTGGAACATCCAACTATTGATTCAATGAACACATACAGGAGGAATAGCTGCCAGGTTTTACGTAAGTTTACTTAAGTTCTGCATCATCCGAGTAGAGATGAAAAAGGATATTGTGTTAACAACTAATATGACCAAGGGGTAGGACATAAATAGAGAATAGGACCAATGAGGAACACATCATGTAATGGAACCATTGAGGACAAATGCTTACCAATCAAGCGGCCAAAACCTGGATGCGGTTTTGAAGCTCATTTCCTGGTCTTGCTGACAGACGTTGCTCGCTAGCGCCAGTGCGGTTGGCTCCAGAATAGGTATTTCAGCCAACGGTTTTTCTCACAAGAAAATGGTTACAATTTCTACAACATCGCGGCACCCACAAACTACACTTCCCAGGCTTCAGAACACTTTTCACCAAGCCCATGGAGAATCAATGGGTGATGTCACAGTGACTTTGTCCATGTTTATTCTATGGTCTGTGTTCCCAACAGACATGGATAATGTCCTGCCAAATAGATTGGAGGTACACAAACATACTACATAATATAGAAAGACCAGCCCAGCTGCCAAGGTGATTGATAGGAATCTCATGATCTACAATGAGGAAGAGTATTCTGTTGTACTATTTCTTCCTTCGAGGCTGAAAAAATTTCTAACTGGCACTCTTCTTCTGACCCTTTTTGCACTCAGACTTGCCAAATTGAGGCATTAAGTTACAAGGATTAACAGCAGATGTATGTCAACCTTTGACTTTGTTTCTCTTTTCAAAGATAAATCTCTCTGTAAAAAAATGGAATTAGTGCCAGGATAAATGCACATATTTGCCAAATAAAGATAGAGGGCAGAAGAGAAGAAGTCCTTAAAACTGTATATTGACAGGGTAACACTTAACACAGAGCAGTATTATTTAAGAAGGAATTCAATATTCAGTGTAATAGAGCATTACCGTCAAAGTAATATTGGCCTGTCTGAAGTCAGACCACACACACACACATACAGTCAAACACACACACATGCATGCACACACAAACACTCACACACACACACACATATACACACACTCTCTCATTCTCTCTCTGTCTTTATCTCTCTCTCTCTCTGTCACACACAAACACACACACACGCACAGAGTACAGACACACACACACACACACACACACACACACACAAAGGGCCAAATGTTTCACATTCTGGCCTTTTGCATTAAGATTAAGACCTTTACAGTTGAAAGTCTTTCTTCACACACAAAAAAGAATTGTGGTCTTGCAGATCCAGAGATGGCTGGAAGGAATGCTTTATAAAAAGCCTGTGAGAAGTGAAAAGTGCTAATTGGACATATCTCCACAGGCTCACAGTCTCCTGTACATTCGCAGTGACACTTTGGCCCAGCACTGCTATTAGCACTTGCACTGTGTGTATTATACCTGACAGGGAAGACCAGCTTGCCGCATAACGAACAGAGCCTTTTTAAATAAAAATAAAAAATACAATTTGTCTTCTAAGACATTTTTAGTGCTGAGAGAATGAGGTCATTTTGAGGTGTGTCTGGCAAACTCCACAGTGCACACTGGCCCACAGTACACTACACCACCCACTCCACTCCATCCACTCCCGCTCCGACACAACCCACTCCCACTCTTACACCACCCACTCCACTCCATCCACTCCCACTCTTACAGCAACCACTCCACTCCATCCACTCCCACACCACCCACTCCCACTCTTACACCACCCACTCCACTCCATCCACTCCCACTCTTACACCACCCACTCCACTCCATCCACTCCCACTCTTACACCACCCACTCCACTCCATCCACTCCCACTCTTACACCACCCACTCCACTCCATCCACTCCCACTCTTACAGCACCCACTCCACTCCATCCACTCCCACACCACCCACTCCCACTCTTACACCACCCACTCCACTCCATCCACTCCCACTCTTACACCACCCACTCCACTCCATCCACTCCCACTCTTACACCACCCACACATGCTCTCACACCACCCACTTCACTCCACCCACTCCCACACTTTTACTCACACACCACCGCATATAACCCGCTTCCACACCACCCACACATGATCTCACATCACCCACTCCCACACCACTACACCACCCACTCCACTCCAGCTACTCCCACTCCCACACAGCCCACTCCCACTCTTACACCACCCACTTCCACTCCCACACCACCACATATGACCCTCTTCCACACCACCCACTCTCACTCTCACACCACCCACTGACACACAGTCTTAACTAGCATCGGACTTATCCTGACTGTGTCAATATCGGTCAGTCTGTAACACAGAGCGATACTGCACAGCCCTCTGTGATGTAGACTCTTATCCCTGCTTCAGTAAAGCAGGTTGTCAGCCCTACTATACTTACGGGGTCCGTGTGGACCGGACTATAGCACATGGAGTGATGATTTATATCTCAGCGATGACCTGGAGATCAGTGTTCATTTCTCTGCGAGTGGTAGCTCACCTGTGAACGAAAGTGTCAGTGCGATTAGGTTTTTTTTTGTGAGTACCAATTTCTCTGCGAGAGACTGTATAGATGTATTGCGTTTGTACAGCGAAAGACTTTTTGACATGTTTTAATCATTGAAAGCCCTGACCCGTTTAACCTTAATAACAGAGCGATGAATTCTGTTTGCGTCGGAATTTCAGGTATTTAGAAAGCAATTTTTTTTTTTAAGTTGAGCCAGGACATTTCTGCACAAATCATCATCACGTGGACAAACTCAATGACCTTCAGATGGAAATGTGGGCAGTTACAATAAATCTGTATTCCTTCAGATCACTTCCATCCTGTTCAATGGGGGAGAGAGTGCGGCTGTGTGGGGCAGTTTGCAATAGGGGGGTCAGTGTGAGATTGTGTGGGGCAGTTTGCAGTGATGTGGGGGCAGCACAGGGTAGTGTGCGATTGTGTGGGGCAGTTTGCAGTAGTGGGGTCAGTGTGAGATTGTATGGGGCAGTTTGCAGCAGTGTGGGGGCAGTGTGAGGGCAGTTTGCAGCAGTGTGGGGGCAGTACGGGGCAGTGTGAGATAGTGTGGGGCAGTTTGCAGCGGTGTGGGGGCAGTGTGAGATTGTGTGGGGCAGTTTGCAGTAGTGTGGGGGCAGTATGGGGCAGTGTGTGAGGTTGTGTGTGGGCAGTACGGAGCAGTATGGAGTTGTGGAGTGCAGTATGGACCTGGGTAGCCATGGATAGTAGGACAGGGAAACAATGTGTAGCAGTTTTGCTTTGCCAAAAGACCCAGGTCTCCATTGTTATGCTCTCTGCTAGTTCTGTCCACTGATGGACTCCAGGGGGCACTGTACCTGTCTACACAAACATATATCCCTGATGGTCTCCTAAACATATTTATTAAATCAATAACACTGTTTATTAATATTTAATGCACTGGCCTTGCTGTTTTCAAATGGTGGCCTTGGTGTTATCCACTGTGACAGTGTAAATGTCAGACAGAGTGGAGATCAGTGTCTCGGAGTGTGTTTGTGAATTCCTCAGTGGCAGTATTTTATTTTCAAACATTAAATTAGGCAGGCAGTATTTCATTTAAAGAGTGTATAATTTAAATAACAATATTAGTAATGATAGCAACAAGGAAGAAGATAGGTACTCGTGATAATCATGAGAATGATTATGATTATTATGATCTCTGCTGTACAGTGTTAATCATTGCCAGTAGAGACAGAGCCCCTGTAGAAATTTAAGTAAGCTATCCCAGAGTCCCTCCTGGCCCTTGCCCTGTTACTATGACAATACCGCGCTCATGCATGTTCATTCGGGGAGCCTTCAAGCTTTCAGCATCTTAATAATGATTGCATCAGTTCTGCTGCTATCGCCAGCTTTCATCGCAAAACCCGCCTCACCACCGCCCCACTTCATACAGATCTGTAGCACACGGCAACCCAAACAACGCCGAGCGCTAAGGAAATGGCAAAACAAGCCTCTTTCAAAATAACTGCTTATGTCACTGCGAACATACGGGCTTTTTTTTTTTTTTTTTTTTTTAAATGCTCGCGCAGAGTTTGCGGTCCAATCAGGCTTCGCTAGACCTGATTTATGGGCTAATGGTTGTCAACAACTGTGGGCCGCGCGGGCGTTCACGTCCGCGAGCCTTGATTTGTCGGTTTCTGAAACCTCGTTAATGAAGAATGAATGCGTGCTTGTGCAATTTCTCGCGGCTTTAATTAAGATTTACAACTTCACCGTTGAGCCGAAGATTAATTGGGTAGTCGTATTAAATTAGAGAAAAAATATGTTCGGTTAACGCGTCTGCAGATTGGCAGATTGGGGTTGTCGAGCTGACACTGTCCTCCGTTAGATGTTGGCTGTAGTTTGAAAAATTAAGATGTGGGCGGACTGTGTGTTCAGCACCACGGCACCACAGATGCAGGGAGACGTTTCGGAAACTCAGCGACTGCTGGCCTTTGAATAGTTATCATTACATCATGCAGCAACTTCATGAATGTTTAAAATCAAAATTATGGATGGAGTTTTGTACGTCGTGTATTCGGGCATGAAAGGAACATAAAACAACACTTTGCAAACAGCATCCTACGTTTTTCTCATCAACATCCATCAACAGATTGTGTAAGAATGGAATATTGATGATTTAAGGAGCTGAATTTGTTTGTTTTTCCTTTCATATTTAAAATGCTGAGTATTGCGTTTTCTGTTGAGTGTGCATGTGTGTGTCTGCTTATTTTATGTAGAAATGCAGATGTGTGCATGTGTTTATTTGTGCCGGTGTTTCACATCATTTTCCCCCATCCCCCAACACATCTATATTGCCAATATAAGTACCTATTGCAATCGTGCCAAAATTCACCTCTATATTTCAAATGACTCAGCCAATTTGTGATTTATTTTTCTGGGTGAGTATTTAACTCTCTCCTAAGACTTTGAAAATCAGGTTTGTGAATACATATATGAACAAGCTTTAATCACACTGCTTAGGCTGCTAGGGGAAATCAGAATAAAGTTGTTTGTTTTAGGGGTTGTCTTTTCGGTCATGTCTTGTTAATTCTTTTACATACTGGACTATTTTTTTTCAGGACAACTCACCTGGCATCCCACGATTGGTCCCAATCATCAAATGAATGGGAACAGTGATACTGTAACACAGTGCAGTGAACAGTGATACTGCCTTTACACTGCAGAGATATTGCAACACAGTACAGGGAACAGTGATACTGCCTTTACACTGCAGAGATATTGCAGCACAGTGCAGGAAACAGTGAAACTGCCTTTATACTGCAGAGAACAGTGGTACTGCATTTACACTGCAGAGATACTGTGACAGTGCAGATAATGATACTGCAACACAGTTCAGGGAACAGTGGTACTGCATTTACACTGCAGAGATATTGCAGCACAGTGCAGGAAACAGTGAAACTGCCTTTATACTGCAGAGAACAGTGGTACTGCATTTACACTGCAGAGATACTGTGACAGTGCAGATAATGATACTGCAACACAGTTCAGGGAACAGTGATACTGCCTTTACACTGCAGAGAACAGTGGTACTGCATTTACACTGCAGAGATACTGTGACAGTGCAGATAATGATACTGCAACACAGTGCAGGGAACAGTGATACTGACTTTACACTGCAGAGATATTGCAGCACAGTGCAGGAAACAGTGAAACTGCCTTTATACTGCAGAGAACAGTGGTACTGCATTTACACTGCAGAGATACTGTGACAGTGCAGATAATGATACTGCAACACAGTTCAGGGAACAGTGATACTGCCTTTACACTGCAGAGAACAGTGGTACTGCATTTACACAGCAGAGATACTGTGACACAGTGCAGATAACAATGATACTGCAACACAGTGCAGGGAACAGTGATACTGACTTTACCCTGCAGAAGTTGTACAGACATTGAGAGAGAGTGGCAGGAACAGCACCCAGGTGCCAGAGGCACAAAGCACAGAGACAAACACACTGCACACGGAGTACCAGTACAGCCAGGAGGAAACAGAGAGAAATTATGGCGAGTGCAATGCCCGGTACATTACACGTGCATTTAGGCATTTAGCAGACGCTCTTATCCTGAGGAACATACATAAGTGCACACATAAAAGTTTAGGCAATAAAAAGCTAATGCAAAGTCATTAAGGTCACAACCAGCAGTAGCCATTATTGCATAACTTACTTAGAAGTCGAAGATACATAAATCTACAGCATAAAGTTAAGTGCCATAATAGGTGGCAGATGGAGATTGCGCTGCTCCTAGAAGCAAATGGGCTTGAGGATATAGTTTTAGATGGAGCATGGGTGGGGCTAGCAAAGCCAGGGAAAAAAACATCCAGGCACATATTCGTAAAGCATCAGAAAGTAGGAGTGCTGATCTAGGATCAGTTTTTAAAGCAGGATTCAGGCAAGCTGATCCAAGATCAGCACTCAAACACCAAGATGCCTTGTGAATAATAGATCTTAGAGCTTAGCATCACATGAGGGAAGAAGCTAATTAAACAGGTGTGTTTTCTACCTGCGGCAGAAGATGCACAGTGTGGCTTTGTCCAAATCAGCTTACTTGTTTACTATTGAGTATACAAGTTGAATCCGACCTGCATACTCGATAGTAGGCGAGTAAGCTGATTCTGACACGGCCAGTGGCTCAGCCGTCCTGATTGCAATGGGGAGTTCATTCCACCACTGAGGGGCCAGAGTAGAGCACAGCTCTGACTGGGAGCAAAGCCTTTTAAAGGAAGAGACAGCCAACCAATCAGCGGACAGGAAATGGAGCGGACTGGCAGGGGAGTAAAGGTTTGACAATAGACTGCAGGAAAGAAGGCAGCAGTCCTCTTGCTGCTCCACAGGCCGAGATTAGAGATTCGTATTTTATTTGGGCCGCCACCGGTAGGGAGATGAGAAGAGGCATAGCATGTAACTTGGCTGATTAGAGATGAGGAGCACCAGTCAGTATGAGTCGGAGGAGCAAATGCAGGGGCACTAGCAAGGAGAGAGTTCCTGTAGTCCAGTCGGAATAGGACAAGGCCTGGACAATTAACTGGGTCGTAAGGAAAGGGTGGATGTTGTAACAGAACCTATAAAACTTTGTTCCTCGCTAAAAATGGCATCATAATTAAGGCATTGCCAGAAGAGCGATTCATGAGCAATTTAGCTAAATTTCAATTTTGAGTATCAACCCATGAAAACATCAAATAGCACTAACTTGGGTGTATTTGTTCTATCTGGTGTTAATTAAAGTGATGGCATGATGAATTCAAACTCACTGCTCTTCGTTTCAAAAAAACGCTTTCAGATCGACAAAAGCACTTCAGAGATTAAGAAAAGGCCATATCGGGGGAAGTAGTACTCTCCAAACAGGGGTCAAAATGAACAGCTCGAGGTTGATGTTTGTGATATTTTTTTTTATCCAAAATTTTATTGCAAGCAGGCGAACTTCCTTTAATCATACTCCACCCGGCCTTGGTGCAAACAAAACATCCTCTCATAAGAAATCAATTTGCTCCCTCTTATCTTCTAGCAGAGGGTGGAGAATATCTTTATTTTGACTAAAGTGTGTATTGCTTTCAGTTCTCCGGCCTTCCACGGGGGCCTCTGGCTCTCTAGGCACCAAGCTTTTCAAGGCCGTCTGCCCAGACTTTCTCTGGTTCAGACTTTTCTCCCTTTGCTACGTGTAGGTGCTGCACTCTTTCCACAAAACATAAATCCTCTCTCTTATACGGACACACCTCATTTTGCCTGGTTGTTATGTGGGGAGAACTCTCTCAGCCCAACACTAGCGAAGCCGGTGCATAGGTTTCCATTGAGCTGAATGTATATTTGGTAGCACTTGAAGGTGAGCATTTCTGTGCATGTAAATACTCATTTCAAAAGCAAAAAGTAACGTCTTCATTAAAAAAAGTAGCTTCTACCATCCAAACAAGGAAAAAACTCAGGTTTTCCCCTTTAACAGACTACTTATTCCTCTCTCCATTAACAGAGTGCTAACTCCCCTGTCTGGTTCCCCCATGATTCATAGCAGTGTGTCAGGGGTCAGGGGTCATGTCTGAACTCCTGATGCATGACACAGTAATGAGAGCTGTTTTAATTCTCACTTGTCATTTTCTCTTCCCCTCTCTCTCTCTCTCTCTCACACACACAAACACACACACAGACACACACACACACACACACACACACACACGTACCGCCAAAAATCACACTCTCCGAACCCCGCGACTAAACCGTAACCATTAATCACGGCGCTCGCCGCCTCGTCCGCAGCCGCTAATTAACAAGAATGAACAATACTATTTAGCGACGTCTTTCTAAATGACTCATAAACGCCAATCCCCAGGCGCTGATCAGGGTAGAGGCTTCCGCACACCGTTGGGCGGTGGGATTCAGGTCAGGTCTGTGGCACCTCCACGCTGTGGGATCCTGGCAGGTCTCTGGCACCTCCACGCTGTGGGATCCTGGCAGGTCTGTGGCACCTCCACGCTGTGGGATCCTGGCGGGTCTCTGGCACCTCCACGCTGTGGGATCCTGGCAGGTCTCTGGCACCTCCACGCTGTGGGATCCTGGCAGGTCTCTGGCACCTCCACGCTGTGGGATCCTGGCAGGTCTCTGGCACCTCCACGCTGTGGGATCCTGGCAGGTCTCTGGCACCTCCACGCTGTGGGATCCTGGCAGGTCTCTGGCACCTCCACGCTGTGGGATCCTGGCAGGTCTCTGGCACCTCCACGCTGTGGGATCCTGGCGGGTCTCTGGCTCCCTCACACCAGGGTGTTTTCATGTTTTTTCACACAGTTCCTGCTTCACGGCCCCATTAGCTACAGGACAGAAAAGGAAACGGCGGCGGCGCGTCTGCAGGTGCTAATGCGGCCGGTCTGGTTAACGGCAGCGGCCGGTAAAAAAAACGCCTCACCCGCGGGGAGGGCAGCGGCGTCGAAGAAGTAGTTTGGCACTTCGGCGAGAAAGAGGGGGTAGCGCTTTCTCACACGCGCCGCTCACAGGGTGTCGCCGAAGAGGAGCGTCTCCCGACCGGCTGGCGTCGGCGCGTACTCTGCGGTTCAGGAGCCGCGCGGCGCTCTCCGTCGGAGCCGACAGCGCGGCGTTTCCCCCACGCGGCGCTCTCCGCCGTCACCGCGGCTGGCGGGAGCTCTGGGCCGTCTCCAGCTCGGCTGTAATGAGCGTGAGCTCGGGGCCGGGGAGCAGGTCTGATCCCTGTCCTGTTTTTCCCCTACTTCTCCTCCTTCTTCTTCCTCCTCCCTAATTTGGGAGCGCAGTCCCTGCCGAGCGCAGTCCCGCCTCCTCTGCCGACTGGGGAGAGCCCGGGCAGCAGGTACGCTCTCTTCTAAAGCGCATCGGGGACTTCGATGGCTGTGGGTATGGCTACGGTGACCGCAAATAAACCTGCGCTCTCAGGAATTTGACTTGCTCCCATCTGTCGCTGTAGGATGGCTGATCAGAACACTGCTTTGACACAGTAGATCAGCAGGCTACGGCAGTCAAGTTCACGCACGCGCAGAAAAGCGCAGGTTCGTTTGCGGGGCACCGTAGCCGTGCCCGCATCCGTCGATGCTCAAAGTCCCTGTTCATTTCAGCCGCTGAAACGTGCCACACTGCAGTTTGCACATGAGCTCGAGGAAGTCCTTCACCTGCTTATCAGGGGGACTATCAGTGGGTACCGAATCGACCGGCGGAGGTCGCTGGTCATTCTGTCCAACCGAAACCTTCCCACTCCTGGACAGCGGCAGTGCCAACTGAGTGGTGTCCCGCGGGGCAGCCGGCCACATTCAGCACTGGCACAACCCAGATATGATGCCAGCCTGTGGGGTCCATCTACGCACAAGAACAGAGCTTTAACAGGGTGAGCCACCCGGGAGTCCAGGTAGTTGCCAGCATGGTGGTGGACTGTGGACTGTGCTTGTGGTGGTTACCAGCTGCCCAAGGCATTTATATATATATATATAGCTACTGAAGGCGTGTGACACCTAAATCAGGCACCAAAATCTGTCACAATTCAGTCCGGTAGGTAGCAGTCGTATGGGAACCGACGCCGTAGTGATACCGAGGTTTGGTACCCAACCCTAATCTGGGTGGTGGAACACACCTAACCGCATCCTAACGATTTACCTGAACATGTTCAGAGCATGTTCATAACAGTCATAATAAAACTGAAACTTTTAAAATCATTCTTTTATATGTGCCTTTCCACAACTCTACTCCAGTTATTTTTGTTTGTTTGTGGTTCTTTAGCTTTTATATTATAATCTTAAAAGGCAGTCTATCTATCTATCTATCTATATATATATCTGTCTATCTGTCTGTCTGTATCCATCTATCTATGTATCTGTCTATCTATCTATCTGTATGTCTGTCTGTCTGTCTGTATCCATCTATCTATGTATTTGTCTGTCTGTCTGTTTCTGTATCTATCTATCTGTATATCTGCCCATCTCGCTCCGTGTCTGGACACACACGCAGCCTAACCCTAAACGGACAGTGAGGTCAAACGTCTCTGTTTCCGCGCCCGCGCGAGCGCTGCCGCTGGCCGTGAGTGATATATGACAGTCTTCCTCCGCGGCGCGGTGCATTTTCCACCCCCCCGCCCCCCCCCCCGCGCTGTTAAATTACACCGCCACGGGGCCGCTATTGATTTCTTGCCTGGGAGGAGAGTGCTCTCGGTATCAGAGTGGCGGTGCTATTGAACCCCGCGTGTCCCGCATTAGCTTGGAAGCTATAAGCCGGGCGCGCTCAGAAATGGATCCCCGTGTGTGTGTGTGTGGCTTCTATACGCTCTCCGGAACATTCTGTTTCTTTTCAAGGGGGGGATTTTATGAAATGCAATCATAATGGAAAATTAAATGGACGGAAGGTTCTTTACACATTAGTACGACAACTCTTGACGATGATAATCTCGGGAATTTTCAGCCCTGTTCCTTTTGCTGTAAATGCAAAAAAAGAAAAGAAGAATGAAGGAGCTAACGGAAGAGAGGACTCTTAGAGACATAAAGCAAAGTGCAGCTACTCAGAGGAAAACAGAGAGGACCTTTTTGTGAAGGTTCCCGAGCTCTTTATTCGCTCCTAGCGAGTGCGGGTTTTCGGTGCGGGTAGATGGACAGATGCGGCCGTTTGTTTCTTATAAGTGTCACGCTGTGAAACTGGGCACGGTGTAAAGACTCTATCGGATCGATAGCGCTCTTCTGCGAAAAATCAGCCGCATTGATCTCCTCTCAGATCAGGCACCTCCGCAGATTAAGGGAGCAAGCACACTGTGGCCAGCCCTGTCCACTCCTATAATATTTCACGGGAGATATCATCATCTGTCATAAAAGCTGGACGGTTCGGAAAACGAGTTTATGCGACTTATTTTCGCTCGCCAAACTTTTCCCCCCTCATCTTCTCTGGAGTCTTCCTCCTCCTCCTCTTCCTCCTACTCCTACGCTGGATTGGCGGTTCCGGCAGGACAGCCGTATGGGGGGGGGGGATCACTGTTCCCTTTTTCACGTGGTAACTGTGAGGATCAGCGCTATGTGGGGTTAGCGCGAAACAGAGCGGGCTTGGCGCGGGGCTTTGGAGGGAAGGGTTTGCGTCCCACCCTTCGAAAACGCAGCCCCCGCCTCCCCCCGTTCGTCCCGCTCGGATAAAGGAACAAAGAGAAAGAGGGGAAGTGGACGAGCGGCTAAGGAACCGCACGTTCGGGGCAAATCTATGACCGAGCGCGTGCCAGTCTGGTAAGAGGTTGCCGAGCGGCCTAGCGTTTCGGGGTGACCGTAGCGGAGCGGAACGGGCCAGGCACGCGCGCGTTCGGTGACCACGTCCGCGTCGTGGGTGTTTTAGCCAAGCCGCGCGCTTGGCCTGGCGGCTAATTGCAGTTGAAGGGCCCCGTGTGTTGTGCGGAGAGGGGGGGGAGCTCGTTAGCGCTTGTTTTCGTAGCTGTCAGAGATGCTGCTGATAATGACGTGTGGGGTTGCCAGACCCGCGGTGCTGTAATGGCACCATTAGCTGTTTGAAAACACAATAATGGGTGTAATCTTCCACCCCGTGCATCCACCCAAACACTGGCCTGCACTCTGCACTCATCTCCTGAAGGGAAAACAACAGACGGGCAAATTACAGTAGCACAGGACTGTACAGAGTATCACAATACACTATAGCACGAGAGAATATCACAATAGACTGTAGCACAAGAGAGTATCACAATAGACTATCGCACAAGAGAATATCACAATAGACTGTCGCACAAGAGAGTATCACAATAGACTATAGCACAAGAGTGTATCACAATAGACTATCGCACAATAGAGCATCACAATAGACTATCGCACAAGAGAGTATCACAATAGACTATTGCACAAGAGAGTATCACAATAGACTACAGCGCAAGAGAGTATCACAATAGACTATCGCACAAGAGAGTATCACAATAGACTATAGCACAAGAGAATATCACAATAGACTGTAGCACAAGAGAGTATCACAATAGACTGTAGCACAAGAGAGTATCACAATAGACTGTAGCACAAGAGAGTATCACAATAGACTATAGCACAAGAGTATCACAATAGACTATCGCACAATAGAGCATCACAATAGACTATTGCACAAGAGAGCATCACAATAGACTATTGCACAAGAGAGCATCACAATAGACTATTGCACAAGAGAGTATCACAATAGACTATTGCACAAGAGAGTATCACAATAGACTACAGCACAAGAGAATATCACAATAGACTATCGCACAAGAGAGTATCACAATAGACTACAGCACAAGAGAATATCACAATAGACTATCGCACAAGAGAGTATCACAATAGACCATCGCACAAGAGAGTATCACAATAGACTATAGCACAAGAGACTATCACAATAGACTATCGCACAAGAGAGTATCACAATAGACTGTAGCACAAGAGAGTATCGCAATAGACTATAGAACAAGAGAGTATCACAATAGACTACCGCACAAGAAAGTATCACAACAGATTGTAACACAAGAGAGTATCACAATAGACTGTAGCACAAGAGAGTATCACAATAAACTATAGCACAAGAGTTGTGCAGCACAGTATCACATTAAAGTACAGTACAGTATATAGTGTTTGTGCACACTATAAAACCTAAATGCCAATCTAACTGAATTAACTGTAGTTTAAGTAGTCTTTAAGTAGTTTCAACTTAAAAAATAGAATATGTTAAACATCATTATAATCATTTATAATAATTGATTTATAATCATTGTATCTAGTATATAAAGATCATTGAATTAAATAAGAAGATTGACAAGTAATTTAACTGAAAAGTTAATTACCAGTGAATACTTCAGTTGAAGAGAAACACAAGTTCAAGAGAAAGAAGCTAAATCCATTAGATTAGTTTTGTCTGATCAAATCAAGGAATAAATCAAAACAAGGGTAATGAGTCAAATAGCGGAAGAAAGACAGGAAGAAAATCATGTGCATTTTTTACCTCTCGTAATTAAAAAATAATTATAGAGATTTGCTAGCCTGCAACTCCCCCCCCCCCAATCCCCCCCCTCCCCCAAACGGATGATGCGCAGAAGACAGGCCCTGCCAAGCCTGCCTTGTTTACCTGTCAAAACACATGGCACGCGGCAACAATTAGAAGTTAACTTTGATAATTAGGCCCCGTTAATTGGAGGCGGCATGTCAGAGGGCCTCGTTAGCGCTAACGAGCTCGCGAGACAGTGGCGTGCGCGGAGCGTGCGAGCACGTCAGGTAGCCCTTCGGCTCGAGCTCGCGGAAGCGTCGCGTTCGACAGGACGCCCGACAAACGGCGCCCTGCCCTCACTTCCTCCCGGATAATTGGCGTTCAGACGCGACTCGCCGCGTCTGCCTCCTCGGCGGCGACGGCCAAGCTGTCGCGGCCTCTTCCGACTAACGGCGAGCAAACGCTAGTAAACCCCCCTCTCTCGCTCGTCCGGTAATTACGATCGCGGCGCGCTGCATTCTGGGGAAACGCCGATCGACGCGCTGGCGGACAGACCGCGTTGCTCTGCCGCAGATTCCAAATGACGTCACGTTTCGCATTTCACTACGTGTTATTAGAAAATGAGAACGAAACACAAGACTAACACAAGAAAATAAAAAGACTATAATAGATTGTAAAAGATTCATTATCATTTTGTTTGTAATTGCATTGCACAAAGTGACAAAATGTAAAACAATTTGTATGCTGTAAATGAAAAAAGGTTTGAAGATAAATTCAAAGAAAGGACATTTGTAGCCCTCCTTGAAGTTCTCTACTGTAGTGTGTACTGTGGATATAGTCATGTAAAAGGCCAGGTTTTAGTGTGATACAGGCTTGTTTGCTTAATGTTTGCTGTCAGGTACAGTTTGCTGAGCCAAAACTTCTTTAGTAACACCAAAACAACACTGAGTAGACTAGGGAACTCAGTGTTACTCATTGTTTACTCGCTGTATACTCAGGCTGTCCTTAGGAACAGAGAGATTGAGTAAACAGGAAGAACTCTTCTCTGGTTGGGCCTGCACTGTGTGCTGTAGGGCTGCGGATTGCAACAGTGTGACCTGCGATTGGATTAACTGGTCTGGCAAGGCCCACCACATAGCCAATAGGAACAATCCTAATTAGATTTTGCTTTAAGGAGCGACATCATGTTGTCACTAGATGCCAGTGAAGGCTGGGACTGTCTTCCTCGCTTTCGCTGAAGGGAGTTTTTACGATCCTCGGGCAATGATGTAAGCACAGCTGCGCTTGGAAGAGACAGAAAACCGTAAGGCGTGGCAATGAGGTCATCACATGGTACACGTTATCCAAGATGATCCTCAATGCTCAATCGCTATAAAAGAGAACACACACAAAACATAGAAAATTATATAAACAATGACAATATACAAGATGAAACATCGTGTTTGTGTGTGTGCGCATACGTGTGTTTGCATGTGCCTGCATGCGTGCGTGTCCCCCCATAACTCACTTGTAGTATATGTGTCCTCACGATGAGATAAAAACAAGCATGTGTCTGTGTGTGTGTGTGTGTGTGTGTGTGTTTGTATGAAAAGTGGAAGTTCTGAGCGTTTTTTTTGACATCGCAAATTGTTATGGTTTGATTTCAGGTTTTCCATGTTAACGCTGAGTGTGAGCTCACTCTCTCTCTCTCTCTCCAGAGGGATCTGATGTGACGCTTCTCTGATTGATGTGCGTAGGGCCAGGTGCTGGAAAGGCCATGCATCACTCCCCGCGTCCCATCGACGGCGCGTCACGTGCGCTTTCGCTCCTCATTTACAACCGCTATCGGTGTCAGACAGCCCCCCTCACAAGGCCTCCGCGCCCCTCAGCCGACGGGACCCGCCGCTCGTTTATTTAATGCGCCGTCTTTCCCGTCATCCGGAGTCATCTGGAGCCATCGGCAGAGAGCGCTGCTGCCCCCTGGGCCGTCCCGGAGAAACGGCTACCGTCGCTGTTCGTTCACTGAAGGAAAATGAAAAATATTCACTGTGGATGAGTGCACTGCATATGTGTCCGTCCTGCGAGCGTGTGAGTGTGTATGCATGTGTGTGTGTGTGTGTGTGTGTGTGTGTCTGAGGGGGTGGGGGAATCAGTCGATGGTATTGGGATGAACTATAGGATTTCTTGGTTTCAATCAATCCTCCAAGGGGGGGGGGGCAGGGTGGCGAAGTCATTGATTTATGTACAGATCCTCCCTCCAGGATCACACCTCCTCAGACAGACAGAGACAGACAGAGAGAGAGAGAGAGAGACGGGGGGGGGGGGGGCAATAGCAGAGAACAGCCTATCACACTTCACACACTTAATTGATCACTCATTTTTTGAAGGGTTTTGATATCATTTCAGTTATATTAAGTGTATTATTTAGTGTACATTTGTATATTATTGATCGGCACACATTTTTTATGTGCGCGGAAGTATATTTTTGGTACATAAGTTTCCGACAGGTAGCCAGCTTTACATTGGTGGGTATACAGGTAATCTGGGATTTGTGGTCTGAAGCAAGAAAATGCATCTGAAGTTACTCCAAAGCAGCTTGCACATATTATCTTATCTTATTCATATTATGCTTTCAGGGGCTATATATATATATATATATATATATATATATATAAATGTGAAAATCCATTTTAATATCATGCTGTTACTTCTTTCCTTCTCAGATCTCAAGTACTGCTAGCTCTTTATGCTCAAGGACCCATTTGCTAACGTGGAAGCAACACCGCTGTTTTCCTTTAGTGCAGCTGGCATGGGCATGGGAAATAGTTCCCACTGAAAACAAGATAAGGCATAATGTTTTTGTGTAATTATCTGGTAATATGCATATTTATGACCACCGCAGGAATAACATCACTGCACAAGCTGCTTTCCAGTTATTTGAACTGTATTTTGACTTAGCTTTGTGACTGTTTTGAAGAGTGCTACGTTATAATTATTATTATTATCCATCCATCCATCATCTATACCCACTCATTACTGGGCAGGGTCTCAGAGGGAGCTGGAGCCTATCCCAGCATGCATTGGGCGTGAGGCAGGAATACACCCTGGACAGGCCGCACACCATTCACTCATATACTCATATTATTCATTACACTCATTATTATTATTATTATTATTATATATTTTTGTCTTGCTTCAGATTATGAATCATCAAACGCCTGGATAGCCACCATTGCAAAGTCTGCAGGTCACCCAAGACTTCTGTAAGAATCTAAAATGTTTTTTATCACGCACAAAAAAATGTCTGGCCCAATAAAAAACATGTAATAAAAGTGAAATAATATCAAAAACTCCAGACAGCAAACTGTCCCTTTGAGCATTTTCACCTGTGTCTGTGTCTCGAGCATCAGTCAAGTATAAAGACTATTTTAATCTGAATCTTCAATACATTTCAAGCCGCTTGACATCTCTTTACAACCACTGCTTTTTAAATAAAAACACATCATGTACGAAAAAGCAGCAGTGAGGCAATGTTTGAAGAAAATCCAAAGCGAAAGGCATTGGGTTTGATATCCGCACATTGTCAGAAGGCTTTTGAAAACTGTTAAATTCAACTCCCAGATTTGACAGTTTCAAACAAACACTCAGAGAATGAGCTTCCAAGCACCAGCTCAGATCAAATTATTCACACCCCATCAAGGTGAATGCTGGATGATATATATCTTATAGAAATGCCGGAAGCTAAATAAAATGACACAATCCCTGACAGTACAATCTGTCTCCAATTAAAATGTGCATACTCAAGCAGTACGGTGGATGAATTTTGCTAATTATTTCTCTCATTACACGTTTTTACTATTAATGAAATATTCCAATGAAACAGCACCATTTTTTGTGGCAAGTTTGGAGGATCTAACCCTTTGTTCACCACCTGTGGAACCACTAGTCTGGTTTAAATATACCCAGGATATTAATGGGATTTTAAAGCAATATAGAAATACAACTTATGCAAAATACTGAATATATATCATCTTTATCTCGGTTCTGAAGATATTAACAACATGGTTAATGGTTGCTTTTTAACTCCACTAGATCACATTTAACAATGAATGTGTCATGTGATACGAGTTTGTCCTTTTAAATCCACCATAATGAAGGCATGTAGGAAATTATATTTACTGTCTTTAACTGATATTCTCAACTATTTCTCATCTTTATCATATTATATTTTAAAGAAACCATATTGGTGAAAAGACAAAGCAAATACAGATCGCAAGCAGCAGCAAACACAAAACAAGAACTGCACTTAAAATGCATCCTTAAAAAACATCATTCCTCTTTCACTAGAAGCATAAAAATGATCAATTTGACCCAAGCCGGACACAAAGTCGAAAGGGGAAAGATATGATTGGACTAAAGGCAGACAGGATGTGTGCCACAGCGAGTCGTATCCAATCCGCTTTGAGTCAGACTCAGCAGGAGAGGATGGCCTGATCCTGGTACCCAGAAGCATCAGTCTGGGCCTACGGGGAACCCCTCCGCTCTGTAATCCTGTAGAGTACAGCTAGTTTATTATGGTGTTACAGTGTAGTATAGCAGTATAGCAGGGGTCAGCTGCAAAACAGGCACTTTATCAGTAAAGCCTGTCTTGTCCTTCAAGCTGGAAACACAACGACAACGAAAACGACAATGACGACGACGACGACAACAATGTTTCAGCCCGAGCTGATATCAAGCGAAAGTAATTACTCTTCTTATCACAAGGCTTATCACAGATAACCCATTTACTGAACAGACGTTCAGCTCGGTGGGGTTTACACTGGGAATGATGTCTGCATCATTGTGGAAAATAAAACTGCTTCTGATTTGTTCTCATTATAAAAAAAATGCATAAGAGGCGGAGCCAAAGGCAGCTTCCCTAGCACAGCAACACAGACAACACCAGAACCTTGTAGACCAATCATAGAAATGTAATAATATAAATATTACATAATGATCATTCCTAAAGTTTTGCTCAGTGTTGGAGAACACAAGTAGTAACATGGCAGATTCCAGATGTCCTTGACCCCTGACCTCTGGGCATTTACAAACAAGATAGAATGACCCAGGCTTCACCCAGGCCTATGCCAGTGAATATTATCAATGCAGGGTCCTAAGACTGTTGATGTGTTTCTGAATTTAACAGAGTAAAGCAGAGACCTGACAATGTGCATCCAGTAATAATTTTATTAAAACATTCCTTTTAAATTGTATTTGACACCATCATCTGTGTGCGATTTGTGGAATGCAAGACAAATGAGTTAGAATTTTCAGATTAATGCTTTGCTAATGGGAGACATTTCACATCAATAGGCAGACACTGGCAACACCATGGCAACCGTATGTTTAGCCATCGTCTTCGTATTAATCATCGAAGATGCGCGGCGCACGCACACGCTCGCTGTGTTTCTGATGAGAAACTCAGTGACAGCCGCGATGTTCTCGCGCCGGGAGGGGAATTTATGCAACAAAAATTTAGCGGGTCGTCTTTATCATTATTATTATCAGCTCAGCGCTCGTTTTGCAAATATGCGTGCAAAATTTTGGCAGGAAACTACATTACAAATGCACAATTTATAGAAGGAAGCGGAGAGAACGCACACGCGGGATGTGCTGGATGACATACGTTAGCTCTTCTAATGTTCACACCAGGGAACAGTCATTAAACCCGCAGCGTAATGCATGGATACTGTAAAACAAATCTGCGTGAACTTGATGCCACGTCAGACCACACAATATTAGCTGAGCCGCTGCAACCCGCCCACCTGTTTAAATGCATTGCTGTGAATATTACCTTGCAACTGATGTGAAATCAAAAATATATGCGGTGAATTTTTTCCGGCAATACCAAGTTTTCTGTTTCTGTTTGCTGCTCTGTTGTTGAAATTGTGTATGCACTTGAACGCCAGATTTTCTATTTTTAAAAAATCTTTTTTTTTTTTTTCCAATCTTTATTTTACCAAGTTAGTCCTTTGAGACCTAGCCAAAGTGGCAGCACATAAAACAAAATAGCAACGTACAAACATGTACAAGCATAAAAGTGGAAACAGAGCTTAAGAAACAGAAGCAGACTCAGGGAGAAGAAAGCGAATCAGAGAGTAGGAGGAATGATGCAATAAAAAATGAGAAATAAGAGAAAATTTAGTGCGGGGGAATAAAAAAGCCAAATTAACCACCGGTTGTAACAATGCACATATTATGCATTAAAACACTGGCATTGGCTCATATTGCTATTCAAAATGTCTATGCGATTTTTCATAAGAGGTATACCATTGAGAGGTATGAAAGTTTGTAATATTAAAGTTTTTTGAAGTCTGTTCCAGACAGATGGGGCAGCAAACATAAAAGGCCTCTTTCCAGTTTGTGTTTTAGGTACTCGGGTATGTAAAAAAAAGTCCTCAGAATATAATCTGTAATCTAGGTTCGATAGAAAGGTCTGTAGCAAGAGAGAAAGGCAGCTGACCAACTATTGCTTTGCGCATTCAAAAAGGGCCAGTTTACTCTCATACCGCAATGCGCTAAGGGTAATAAATCTAATCCCCTTCGTGATATAGAGTTCAATATATGTAGAGAAGAGGCGCATAACCACAATCCAACGCTGGTAAAAAATAAAAAAGTAGCAGCAGCAAGAGTCTTTTTCCCTTTTTCCCAAGTGAAAATCTTGACTCATTCCTAAAATAGAAACACAACCTTGTTTTCAGTTTCTTGACTACATTTTTATAGTGTGGTTGAAATGATGAACTGTCATCAACTACAAATCCTAGGCATTTAAAGGTAGACACAGCATCAATTCGTGTACTTCAAGGTTTTAAAAAAAAAAAAGGAAATAGATCATGCAGAGTTGATTGGGCCTTAGTAAAAACCATAGTTTTATCTGAATTTAAAGCTAATTTCTGCCATTGAAATTGGGATTCTATTATTTTAGTAATAGTAAAAGATGGTTGTAGGTTTTCCAATGCTTTAGCCAAATTGGGAGCACAACAGTAAACTACAGTATCGTCAGCATAAAATGAAAAAAAAATTGTCCTAAATTATTGATGTATATAGTAAATAATAAAGGACCCAACACAACATTATAATACTTTCAGCATTATAATTTGTCCATTTGTGTGATGAGGAAAACAATGCCATTAATCAAATTTGCTGAACAGATCACAGGAAAGAATCAGAACGCAGTAGTACTATCACACGTATAGATTATGACTGATCGCAATAACAAAAGAACACAGTAGTAGAACACGGAACACAAACAGTCATGAGTATCGTTCAGGGGGCATTAGTGCGGTGAATGTGCTTTACCCACAGTGCACTGCAGTCCTGATCATTCCTGCATGACTCCTGCCCTGTGTGTGGAATATGAGAAACAGCAGAACATGTTGGGGGGGGGGGCTGTCAACCCTTTCACAATGGTAGGGGTGGAGGTGGGGGTGAGTGTGGGGGTAGGGGGGGGGTGTGTGTAAGCTGATACATGCTTGATCCATGAGGTCATGAGACAGAGGCAGAAACATTGGCGATTACATCATCACTAATTACTCTCATGCAGCCAGTGCCCCCTGGTGGCTCTCCCGCTATAAGGTTTAGATTTTCACTGGTTTGTCTCTTACTTGTTTCTGAACAATGCATAAGAACACACACTCACACACTCACACACGCACACACGTGTACACATACACGCATGCACACACACGTACAAACACACACACACATGCATGCACACACACACACAGATGTACACACGTGTACACACACACACACACACACACACACACACACGCACACACACACACACACGCACACACATTCTTTCACATACATGTTTGTAACTGTTTCTGGTGCCGTATAAAGTTTCTTTATCACACTTCATAAATCGTTCCTTTCTCTGAGAACACAGAGCCACAACGATGTCCAGAATTCCACCGCATCGAAATCCACAAAGCTGAACTTCCAGCCTGCTCTCCAAAGTCCTTGTTAAATCCTGGCCCCTCATGCCGAACGTCCCCTAATTCCACATAAAAGCCCCGTCCTGCCGGTCTCACACGGGAAAGGTCCGGACCCCCCGGGGGGGGGGGGGGGGGTCCAGCGCTCCATTAGGGGCGAGGAGTATCTGTTTTAACTCACAGGGGTTAATCCGAACTCAAAGCCGCGGGGCCTCAGGGGGCCTTTGTAACAGCTGTTCCGCCGCATTTGTCTAACCTTAACACTCAGAGTCGCTTAACCCGCGCGGTCCTGACAGCTTTCAGGGGCAGCGGACCGGTCAGGGCCTCCGGCGAAAAATCCGCCCTTTCGGCCTGACCGCTCCCCATTAAACCCATTTCAGCGCGGGCGCGAGACGGGGCTGTGTCAGGCTCTGTCCCGCACCTGCGCATGGGTCTGGGTTGCCAGATTTTAAAAATAAAAAATAAAAAAATTTTAACGGACAACATCGTGCACAGCTGCATGCACAGATCGGGGGCAGGGGAGGTGGTTGACGCTCAAATTCATGACAAACCAGCAGTAAATTTTTATAATTAATTACTCGCGAACACCAGAGCAAGTTATTTGAAAACCAGACATTGCGGTCATAAAACCAGGAATCTGGCAACCCTATCATGGGTACCTCCATATGTACACTGAGGCATTTACCAGACACTCTAATCCAGAGTAGCATACACAAATTTAGACAATGAAAGCTGATTCTAAACCATTGAGGTCATAAATTATATTAGTAGCCCATCCATAATCTTAAAATTCAAAGTTAGATGCTGCACTAGGTGCAAGAGAGAACTATAGAATGTAGCACTATTAGTAAGCAAAGGGGTTAATGGGATGCAGTTTTACATTTGGCATACAAACAGCTAGCAGGACCATAAGACTAGGAAATCTCTGCTTATACCAATGTCCATCACAGGCCTGTCCAGGGAGTCTGCTGACGGCGGCCATTTTCCTTTAAAGTTGTCCCTGACAAACACACTGAGCCACTGTGTGAATGTGTTTAACACGCAGTCCTGTTTTCATGTGAAAACACCACCCCTGCCACCGCCCCCAATCCCCAAAGTCTCCAGGATAATCCCACACCTAAAACCTCATTAAATCGCTCACTTTCAACAAGATAGCAGAACTGAAACAAAAGCCAACGCAATGCTACACCACCATCGTCATCATTTTCATCCATTTTGAACATTAGTCGTTAAATACAGCCATACTTTTTACCTGAGCAAACACTCATTTACACTGTGGATATTAAAATATTGCCCTCAAATCCAAATCCAGCCCTGGTTGGTTTTCTATTCTCCCAGGTAAATAACTGAACAATTAGCCCGGGTGATTGGCCAGACTGTCTTCACACCTGACTCTCAGGTAAAGCCAAGGTGGAAGACCAGCAGTTCGCAACCCTAGAGGCCCGTGATTTGAGGAAGTCATTTACACTGTATACCCACGATGCAATCTTCATTTACACGTCCGACATACAGCACAATAAAAACCACACTTAAGCAATTGCCTGTCAATACCATTAATTTACACGTTACGCATGTGACACCACCACGGTTTTAAAGAAGAGCATGTATTTACATTTATTCACAATCGTCTTTGTAAAGCCTAAAAAACCGAGCATTCCGCAGGAGAATCCAAACCGCTTCTAAAAAAAAAAAAACCACATTGTAAATATCGCATGTAGGCGTAAAAGCTAAACGTTTAGCTAACAGTTTCCGATAGGGCATCCAAATGTCATTCCTATGCAGTTCTGAAACCATTGATTTCTCGGTTTGACATTTCGGCCGACGGGGGTGAGACGTTGATATGAGCGGCCGGCTGTGCCGTGACCTTACGGGGCGGCCCGGCGTCTGGCCGCCCGGCGCCCGGAGACGGGCTTCCGGACAGGTAACCGATCGGCGTGATGAATTCTCCCCCTAATGCGCTAATGGCCGCGGCCGGCGCGTTTTTCCTGGAATGTTAACGACGCGATTCTGCGGCAGAGAACGCGAGGAATGATCCGGAATGCAAACGGGCGCCGGGGGGGGAACGGCCCAATCGGCTTCGAGAGTTCCGGCCAATGGCCCGTCTTGCCAAATGTGAAAGGGAAACGCAGGTGCGGGGTTTGGAGGTGATAAGGCATTCCTGGAATCCACGGAGCAAGATTTTTCACCGCAGCTCGCTCTCTCTCTCTCTAATAAGCATGAGTTCTGTTTATACACAGAGAGAGACATAGTGAGTGAGTGAAAGGGAGAGAGAGAGAGAGAGAGAGAGAGAGAGAGCCACTCACTGCCTATGGCACGTGTAAACCTTACTGGTAATTGCAGTCAGGGGTGTAAATATTTACTGAGCAGTTTAGACGTCTGTAAAGCAAGGAGAAGCAACATGAATAAAATATAGAGCCTAATCAGAATAAAACATAACTTGTAAAATTACCAATTCTAATTTCAAAGAAATGTGATGTTTAGTAAAACAGCTAATCACACTGAATATTTAGTTTGTTTTTCTCCTTTGTACAATATTTTTATTTTCCATGAGACTTACAGCATCACATAATTAATTTTAATGAACAAAGTTATACATTTAAAATGTACCGTAATTATATTTTACAGAAGATAAAAATGCTTAACAACGGGGAAAAAGGAGAAAATAAACAGCCGAAACCGTCTGTTTGGTGATTAAATAAATGAAATTAAACAAGCACAATGGACGTGAAAGCATTTCAGTCCAGCTGCAATGTGAGTATTAATCAGCTCAAGTTGTTCTCTCAGGTTTTGGAGAAGGCAGAATGAGTTGTGTGTGTGTGTGTGTTTTTTCGCATGTCTGCTTGTCTGTCTGTCCTCTCTGTCTGTCTGTCTGTCCACCATTAATTCACAGCAGCCCTCCTTCCTCTTTTTGTTACTGTAATAAATTGAATTTGTATGCCTGTCCCATGCAGTGCAAAAGCCAGGAATTCAGATGGGTGGGAGGGGGTGGGGGGGGTTGTTCCAAATTCGGAACCAGAACGATAAACTTGTGAGCGGACGTGAGATTGAGGTGATTCGGAGGCAGATTTGGGGCACTTCCTGTAGCGAGACCCCTCTTTCTCTCCCTTCGGCCTGTCTGGAGGAAGTGGAAAAAACCCAATTGGAGGCTACGCTGTTGGTGCTGGCCCCCGTAGTCACCCACAGCTGCTAGAGCCATGTAAGAGAAGAACGTGTTTTTGCACAGAGAAATTGGGAACAGATGATATGTCATACCATAAACGCATAATATGTCTGTATCGAGATTTAGCACAGACAGTAACTTAATTTCTGTTTGACCGTTCAAACACGGCTTTCCTGCATTTTTGTGAAATGATGTTGCCAGAGAGACAGCTTTGATCCCTCTGTGACACAAAATGGCTGATTTAAAGTCGATGGAAAAGCGTGCCTCTCTGGCTGCTCCTGAGAGCCCTTAATAAAGACGGACAGAGGCGGAACAACGAGGCGAGCCGCAGAGTGCTCACAGACTGGACGGTGACTCATCACCCCTTTGATTTTGCCTTCCTGTGAAGCTCCTGGTAAACCCTGCAAATCTGAAGACAGAGGCTTCCACAGACCCATCTCTACACTTTCCCACACACACCTCCGGTTATCCTCACATATGTCTTGTGTTATCCTCACACATCTCTCAATATCCTCACACACATCTCCCAATACCCTCACACACCTCTCAATATCCTCACACACATCTCTCAATACCCTCACACACACACTCAATATCCTTGTGCACATCTCTCAATATCCCAACATACATCTCAATATACTCACACACATCTCTCAATACCCTCACACACACTCTCAATACCCTCACACACATCTCTCAATATCCTCACACACATCTCCCAATACCCTCACACACCCTCTCAATACCCTCACACACATCTCTAAATCCTCACACACATCTCTCAATAACCTCACACACATCTCTCAATATCCTTACGCACATCTCTAAATCCTCACACACATCTCTCAATATCCTCACACACATCTCTCAATACCCGCACACACATCTCTCAATACCCTCACACACATCTCTCAATACCCGCACACACATCTCTCAATACCCTCACACACTTCTCTCAATACCCTCACACACATCTCTCAATACCCGCACACACATCTCTCAATACCCTCACACACATCTCTCAATACCCTCACACACCTCTCTCGGTACTCCTCAGGTGAGGGCCTCCGTAGCAGCCAGCGTTGCGGCCGGCAGATATTTAAATAGTCTGATTCAGGGTGACTCCTCTGAGAAGGTGCGCTGCCCTCCGGCGCTGACAGGGAAAGGCGGGGGTGATTAATGGGGTCCGGCCCGAGCCGCGCCGGGCTTGTGCCCTCTGACACGCCGCCGCCGCGTCTCTTCTATAAATGTAAAACTCATTACCTTAATGGAGTCTGCTCCTGCAGCCGGCGAGGTGGAAGCACCGGCAGGCCCCGCTGCTGATGTCACTGCGCCTCTTCCTCCTGCTTTCAGTTAGGAGCGCTCCTCTTCCTCCTGCTTTCAGTTAGGAGCGCGCCTCTTCCTCCCGCTTTCAGTTAGGAGCGCTCCTCTTCCTCCTGCTTTCAGTTAGGAGCGCTCCTCTTCCTCCTGCTTTCAGTTAGGAGCGCTCCTCTTCCTCCTGCTTTCAGTTAGGAGCGCTCCTCTTCCTCCTGCTTTCAGTTAGGAGTGCTCCTCTTCCTCCTGCTTTCAGTTAGGAGTGCTCCTCTTCCTCCTGCTTTCAGTTAGGAGTGCGCCTCTTCCTCCTGCTTTCAGTTAGGAGCGCTCCTCTTCCTCCTGCTTTCAGTTAGGAGCGCGCCTCTTCCTCCTGCTTTCAGTTAGGAGTGCGCCTCTTCCTCCTGCTTTCAGTTAGGAGCGCTCCTCTTCCTCCTGCTTTCAGTTAGGAGTGCTCCTCTTCCTCCTGCTTTCAGTTAGGAGCCCTCCTCTTCCTCCTGCCTTCAGTTAGGAGTGCGCCTCTTCCTCCTGCTTTCAGTTAGGAGTACTCCTCTTCCTCCTGCTTTCAGTTAGGAGCGCTCCTCTTCCTCCTGCTTTCAGTTAGGAGTGCTCCTCTTCCTCCTGCTTTCAGTTAGGAGCGCTCCTCTTCCTCCTGCTTTCAGTTAGGAGCGCTCCTCTTCCTCCTGCTTTCAGTTAGGAGTGCTCCTCTTCCTCCTGCTTTCAGTTAGGAGCCCTCCTCTTCCTCCTGCTTTCAGTTAGGAGCGCTCCTCTTCCTCCTGCTTTCAGTTAGGAGCGCTCCTCTTCCTCCTGCTTTCAGTTAGGAGCGCTCCTCTTCCTCCTGCTTTCAGTTAGGAGCGCTCCTCTTCCTCCTGCTTTCAGTTAGGAGTGCTCCTCTTCCTTCTGTGTTCAGTTAGGAGTGCGCCTCTTCCTCCTGCTTTCAGTTAGGAGCGCTCCTCTTCCTCCTGCTTTCAGTTAGGAGCGCTCCTCTTCCTCCTGCCTTCAGTTAGGAGTGCGCCTCTTCCTCCTGCTTTCAGTTAGGAGTGCTCCTCTTCCTCCTGCCTTCAGTTAGGAGTGCGCCTCTTCCTCCTGCTTTCAGTTAGGAGTGCGCCTCTTCCTCCTGCTTTCAGTTAGGAGTGCTCCTCTTCCTCCTGCTTTCAGTTAGGAGTGCTCCTCTTCCTCCTGCTTTCAGTTAGGAGCGCTCCTCTTCCTCCTGCCTTCAGTTAGGAGTGCTCCTCTTCCTCCTGCTTTCAGTTAGGAGCGCTCCTCTTCCTCCTGCTTTCAGTTAGGAGCGCTCCTCTTCCTCCTGCCTTCAGTTAGGAGTGCTCCTCTTCCTCCTGCCTTCAGTTAGGAGTGCTCCTCTTCCTCCTGCTTTCAGTTAAGAGCGCTCCTCTTCCTCCTGCCTTCAGTCAGTAGTGCTCCTCTTCCCACTGCTTTCAGTTAGCAGTGCTCCTCTTCCTCCTGTTTTCAGTTAGGAGTGCTCCTCCTCCTGTTTTCAGTTAGTAGTGTTCCTGTTTCTCCTGCTTTCAATGAGTCATGCTCCTCTTCCTACTGCTTTCAGTTAGTAGTGTTCCTCTTCCTCCTGCTCTGAATTAGAGCTGTTGCTCTAATGTACACAGGTTGATGATTTGTAGTAAGAGACATTCTGATTCGCGATAAACAACTCCCCTTCCAGAAAATATATTATGAATATTACCCTAAACATAAAACATGATGTTTTGATTGTAACACCTCGTTAGATTTAAAGGGCAAAACATGTCTTCAGGTGATAAAACAAACATCCAGAGAACAATGCATGCAATAACCCTTTTGACAAGCTAGCGCTCCAAATATGTAGACAAATTACATCCAAAATCATTTGCGAAGAGCTCCGCTCTGTTTTAATATGAGAAATGTGTGTGCACGAGTATTCATATCTCTGATACAAGCCTTCATTATGGCTGTACATTATACCCTTCAAAGGGAAGGTTTATGTCCTCTCCCTGCTCTACATATCCGATAGCTCATCTTTAGCGGATTAGCCTTACTTAGCTGAAGCCTTAATATACTATTTAATATATCAGAAAACACTCTTTACAAAACACGTTATTCATTTTAGCATTTAGGAGCATACTTTGTACGGGAGCAGCTGCTAATATTTTACCCACAAGCCCCATTACTGCCGCACCTGCTTGGCAGCGTAAATTGCGGTTACCGTTGAGAGACCGAGCCACAGCCACCCCTCAGGCTTACGGGGTGATTATCATCATACTCAAAAGTACCTTCGGACCTAAGGACTGAAAATGGCTCTCGGCAAATATGAACCTCAAGAAAAATGTTACGCTGCTCTGCTTAGTAAATGACAGGCGACGTTAAATTATTTTAGAGTGTAATAAAATGTCCAGTGGAGAAGAATGATTTTTGAATTTGAGAATTTACAGTGAGGCAAGGACTTCCACCTGAAACCAAGAACATGCCATGTTCTTGTCCAAAAAAAAACTTATAGAGCTTCTATATATGCAATCACCCATTTACTGATGGCCCAGATGTTGCAGCATAAAGTTTATCACTAAACACTATCCCCTAACCACTAACCCCTAACCACTAATCTTTAACCCCTAATCCCTAAACATTAACATCTACCCACTATCCCCTAACTACTAATCCCTAGCCACAAATCTTTAACCCCCAACCCCTAAACATTAACATCTAGCTATTATCCCCTAACTTCCAATCCCTAAACACTAACCCCTAATATCTAACCATTTGCACTATCCACTAATCTCTGACTCTTTAAGCACTAACCCCTAACCGCTAACGGAACCTTTACCATGACCCCAGCTCACGGCTCTAATCCCTGGTGTATCAAACCCTATTCCTGCCTCAGGGATAGTTACATAGGCAGCGGGTTTAATCTAGAGTGTGAGGAAGCCTCGTTGGGTAGTTTATCATCGTGACGCCCTTCGCTCTGGGTGGCGTTGTAGTTTATCAGCGTGATGCTCGGAGAGCGTTGACCACAGCAGCGGCGCAGTTTATCACCGAACTGGTGAACACCGCAACACACGTCTCAGCAGGAGAGGCGATGATGTCACAAAGGAAGGTCCGTGGTGTTCTGAAATGAAATCAGTGAACCAGTGAACCAGTTTATGTTGGGAAATGTGTGTGGACTTTATTCAGTAATCTATGTTGTGGTGCATGCCTGGGGGGAGGGGGAGGGGGGGGCTGTTGGGGGGGCAAGCTGACAGACTCACCTCTGAAAATTCCAGCCTGTTTATGAAAGAATGAAGTGTTTAAATTTCCTTCCATTACCTGAATTTATATTAAGATCTGCAATGCGAAGGCCAGCCCAGTAATTCTGTTCAAGGATCTCAAAATTGCACAAGACTCATTAAAATACATTTCTTTCATAATCATGTCTGGTGAGTGGAGTTTTTGAAGAATACAACAAAAAAAAAAGAAATATATATATATATATAATAACAATTTTCATTGTAGGCTCCATTACATTTCACACGTGTGCACACATTAACACTAATATGGCTTGATGTGTGTATATCAGGTATACTACAGGGAACCAATAAAAAATTTATTCAAAAAAAAAAAAGTGCCAGGCATCTTTTAGTGAGTGATAACTCTCTATTTATTTGGGGTTTTTTTTTTTTTATAAATCGTTACTCATGATTGATTTGAAGTCAGAAGACACGCATCAATCAATCGCTTTAATTTTACATTCGACGTCGCTCTTTGCACGGAGCAAGGCAATTTCACATTTTGCAAGTAACGCAAAATGTGAAAGCAGACGGAAAGACAATAAGAGTAGAGTGTGAGTATTTGCATTATTCATCTTATTTAAAACAATCAGATCTGCTCTGGCCATGTTGATTTATGAGGAAAGGTGCAGTCTTCTCTGATTCAGTGCCTGTTCAAGAGCTGGGTGTAGTATGGTAATCTATAAATCACACTCGACGGAATGCATACTATTAGATTTCTAGAGATGATCTTATTTCATGCAATTTAAAAATATATATATATATATTGAAAAACTTGGTGTTTGCAAAACTTCCAACGAGAAAGAGAGAGAGAGAGAGACAGAGAGAGAGAGAGAGACAGAGCGAGAGACAGAGAGAGAGAGGAAGAGAGAGAGTCTGTACAGATGAGTGAAGGTAAAGAACAGGGCTCACTCACCTACAATCTGACAGAGCAGACTCATTACTGACGTGTCTTATGTACCGCAGGGCCATGGCACTGGGCGTGGGGTTGGAGGAGGAGTGGAACAGGCTGTTCCTCCTCTCCAGCAGCAGCTCCTCCTCTTCCTGTTTCCTGTTTCCACAGTCACAGCACATCTGAGGCTGATTCACAGTCAGCTCAGGTGTTGCTAGTTGCCTGCTTCGGCCTGCTGATTCAGGGAGGCCTACAGGCCCCATGGACAGCAGTGGCTTCACATGCAGCACAGACACAGCACACCTGAGGCTGATTCACAGTCAACTCAGGTGTTGCTCGTTGCCTGATTTAGCCTGCCGCGCCCTGGGAGAAGAGACCTCGGTGGGCGCGGCCGCTGCGCGTTCCATCTTCCCGACCATCCGGGCCTACGGCAGGCTACCTCCCTCCCCCCCGCCCCTGCGAGACTATCCCTTTGAAGTTCCGGGAGCCGGCCTGTTTTTTTGGCCGAACCCATGTTTTTTGTTTTGCTCATTTGTCAGGAATAAATCGGCTAAAAGCCGCCGCTTCCAACAGCTTGAGTGTTTCCATGCTTAATCACTACCCCGGGGCACTGGCTCCACCTGCTGCCACCTACCCTCTCTCTCAGAATGGAAGCACAGTGTTCCGTCTGTACATTTCAAACCAACCCCCCCACCAACCCCCCTTTCTCCTTATCCCCCCATGTCGCAAGGAGAAACACAAGCTTCATCTTCTCTGACAAAACTATTAGGGACAGTCAAATCTGGCCCTCGAGGCCAGCCGTACTTCCTCTCCAGCTGATAGTCGGTTGATTGATTGATCAACGTCGCCCTTTGGCCAGAGGCTCCGCCCCCTCCGGGGGGGTCGCCATGTCTAATTTAGTCCCCGATTAGAGGAGAAGAATGAGGGGTCAGGTTTGAGTGCCCCTGCAACACGGCGTGGAAACAACCTTCACCTGCAGACGGTGTTTTAATTAACCTCACACGCTCACGCTTCGTTAATTAACCTTACGTGCCAACGAAGAACGAAGTGCTGTAGCAGGAGGAGAGGGGTGGCAGCAGAAGGGTGGTACATTTCTTCACGCTGGCACCCTTCCCTGGGTAGCGCCAGTCACGGCGTGTCTGCCAGCTGCCAGGGCAAACTCGTCTGAATGGGCCGATTTAGCCGGTGCCATATTTATGCCACGGCGTGACCATGGCACTGACAGGCGGTTCGGTGAGCGACGTTTTCCGATTTTTTAAAGCAGACAAAATTCTGATTTGTGGACCAGAACCTTTTCCGAGTAAGTTTTTTGACTTCACTTTGCCATTCTGAATTAGTTTCGTTTGACAACGGCAACCATTTTAGCTGGCCAGTTGTAGAAAGGAAAACACAGAGGGAAGGTCAATGTGACTCCACAATGTGACAGAGTTACTGTTTATTGTTTTCCATTTGTATTTTTACCAATTATGAACTTTCAATCCTCCCAGTGTCAAAACAAATGTCCTTTGGAGGTCAATGTGTTTCTTTGTCACAACACACTTCCCTCACATAAATAACACTTGACTTAGTTGGACGAAAATTCATTTTTTGGAGGTCCTGTCATCTTTCTAGACCAAACATAAGAGGTAAGGGATTTACAAGAGCTGGTCATGCAGTTTTAAGGTGGCCATCATAGCAAAGAGATTGAAAAACTCTGAGCCACATAATGCGCACAGATATTCATATTACAACACCGTAAAATACTTGCATAGATGCAGGACATTGTGTTTGACCTCCACATTTGAATAACATTAACAATTCTATTATAGTTGTGAATGGCAGATTAATTAAAAATAACTGGATTAGTCTAGATTACTAATGCTTGTGCTCTGGATTATTCCGGATTACTTCGGCTTCGGTCTGGATTACTCTTCTTCTTCTTCACTTTCTATTCGGCTACAAAGCCGAAGGAACAGCTTGTCAGTTTTCATGTTGAAGTATTGCAGATTTTTTTTCCCCCAGCCTTTATTTCTGTTTACTAGTCCGCATACTTGCTTTTGTAATTAGTTTATTCAGTTCCTCTACCTCCAACACATCCGAATCCTCATTTGCATACCCCCTTTCTTGTTGAGAGTGTCATGAAAGTAAATGAAAGTGTATGGATTCAAGGGGAAAGATATAAACTTTAAACCAATGAAGTCTCGCGCACAGGCACTCTCCCGGATGAGCCGCACAGAGCAATAAAAAAACGCCATAAAAACCGTTATTAACATTCCAGTCAGCACCATCGAGGGAATATACAGTACACTACCGCCGTTTACTACCGCACAGATATATGTACACACAGTGCGTATAAACGCTTTTAGATTAGCCTATATTAATGTTATAAACAGTGTGCAGTGAGGTGCAGTGGACATAGTCCCAGGATAAAACACAGAGGAACCGACTGAAGAACCTCACCTAAACCTCCTTCAGAATATTATTATTATTATTATTATTATTATTATTATTATTATTATTAGATTGGCAGCCTGTCCAGGATGTATTACTGCCTCTTGCCCAATGCGCGCTGGGATAGGATCCAGCACCCCCTGCGACCCTGCCCAGGATAAGCGGGTATAGATAATGTATGAGATGGATATTATTATTATTATTATTATCATCATTATTATTATTATTATTATTATTAGACTACAGTATAATTAATTGAAACCAGATGAGAATAGCGGGGCTCTTGTTTTATGGTACTGAATCACATCTACCTCTCCAATGAGCTGCTCTTAATGAACACGCGGAGTGATTAGTGTTCAGTGTTGTGGAAAGGCCCCCCTTTGTGTTCCACCGTCCCGGCTGGCTGATCAGAATCGGCAGGTCCCGTCAGCCCGCAGAATGGGGAGATCTACACGGGGCCGAGGTCGGGATCGTCCAGGCATGTCTGGAATTGGCCGAGGTCTGCCGAGGGTGATGTCACGATTAGACAGACGAGAGAGGACAAGCCAGGCCAGCTCAATCAAAAACACACAGCAGAGCTCTCACAGCGCATGATGCGTACGCCACATGTAGGGAAATGGGGGGTTGCATTACAGACATTACATCTATAATCACCTGCAGTCAAAGCTACACCACAAAACCTTGCCAGTCAGTACATCCAGACATGAACAATCAATTGCACATGTAACCGCAGCAACTTCAGGATTCTATTGTTTCAGCGTTTCCAGACACGGGCAAATTAAAGACAGACATTAAAGACAACAGCCAAATTCCTTTAACGACTGCGTTCTGACCTCCGCTGGAACGACGCTGCGCGCGCAGAACCACGCGCGTCCGAGGTTCGGTTTTCGCGCACGCTCTCCCAGAACGGGACCGTGTTTACACACAGGGACCACGCCGTCTGGATGCCACCCTCCATGTTGCTGTTGGCAAGCGGAAGAGCTGCGGAAGTGCTAGCAGGCCCACAGGAAAGGTGCTAATTACGGGCTCGGAGAACGCCAAGCCATTTACCCACCGGCAGAGCTCATTACTCTAACACTCAGCAGATGGCACGCCGCTCTCCGAGTCCAAACCCTGAGTCACGCGTGCTCTTACCTCCGGGCTCAGTTCTGTAACGCCACAGTGTTTATGCATTTCTCTCCCTTCTAACCCCCTTTTCATAATTCCAGCCAGGAAAGATTTTTATTATTATTTTTTTAAAAGAACTGTTGGGAACATATTCCTTCGAGCGACAAATCCGGGAGACAAATTAGGCTAATTCTCCGTTTGGAATAATGAAGTGGTTTTATGAGAGGCGCGATGCGGGGTACGACGCGCGCTTCTCGTTAAAAAAAAGCGGATTTACGGGTGACCCGCCCGGAACGCGGCCTCGCCCCGCCCGAGGGGAGCGGAGGGGAGCGGAGGGGAGGGGAGGGGGGGGGGGGGGGGGGGGAGGGGGGGGCTGTCGCGGTTATGGATCGGCGCGGTTCGGGGGTCCGCCGGAGGTCAGGCGGGCCTTTCTCTCCGGGCCGCGCGGGGTTAACGCTCTGGTTCATGCTGCCGTCACCGTTAAGAAGGCCCGGAGACCTGCCTCCTCCGTTTGATCCCCAAACTACCGGCTTCCCAAAATCTGAAATCATTATTCTTGTGCGTGGTAAGATTCTAATGAGGCGCACTTCAAAGGAAATGGGCCTTTACTGCGTGGAGGTGGGCGCGTTTGGCTGGCGTGCGGCCTGCAGTGCTGGCTCCAGCGAGCCGCGGGGCAGGTCCTCTTTGTAGTTCAGAACGTAATTGATCAATTAAAGCAGTCGATTACTCAGTAAACCTTTCTCACCTGGCTTATTGGATCAGAAGAGAGGTTTTTTTTTTTTCTTTCTTTTTTTTTAAGCAAAAATAAATAATTGCAGAACATAATTCTCCAGGACCAGTAATTCTCCAAGACCAGGGTTGGCTTATAGGAAAGGGCTTACAAAATTCTGAGGTGGGCATGCGTTTCAGTTGAGCTTCAGCTTGGAAAAGTGCCCGTATGGTACTGAGATGGGAACCTTATTCCACAGTAGGGCACACAGTTAATATGGTCAGTGTTAAATCAACTCTCTTACACCTATATTCTCTAGGTTTTCTCAACTGAAAGTTTCACAGTGTGTAAGGGTCTTTTGTGGCTGAGGTAAGTCTGTGTGAGGGTATTTCTGTAGGTGAGGTAAGAGTGTGTAAGGGTGTTTATGTAGGTGAGGTAAAAGTGTGTCTAAGGGTATTTGTGTGGCTGATGTGAGAGTGTGTAAGGGTGTTTGTGTAGGTGTGGTAAGAGTGTGTAAGAGTGTTTGTGTGGCTGATGTGAAAGTGTGTAAGGGTGTTTGTGTAGGTGTGGTAAGAGTGTGTAAGAGTGTTTGTGTGGCTGATGTGAGAGTGTGTAAGGGTGTTTGTGTAGGTGTGGTAAGAGTGTGTAAGGGTGTTTGTGTGGCTGAGATAAGGGAAGTGAGTAAGAGTATTTGTGTAGCGTGGAACCAAATGTGAACTGATAGCAGACGGAATACTTGGTACACCTTACCATAGATGTGTGATGGTGGCCTAAAAGCATATCTCTCTCTACATAAATATATTCTTTCCTTTATGAAATTGTTATAATGAAGCCCATTGATATTCTAAGGTAACTGGGTATTGTCAGAGGTATTTTTCAAGGTGATGTTGTTATTAAATTAGTATTTTTATTTTGAAAAGGCATCATTTTGTCATCTCTTCCTTCAGTATTGATCTGTAAGGAGAGGTTACAGCTTTCTTTGGGCTACGAAACAGCAGAGTAATACAATCGAGCAGGAGACTGTGTGTTTTTTTACTTGCTCGATTCCCTTTGGTTGTGATCCACAGATTAAAGTAACTACGTCTATGGTTCTGTCAGGTCAAAGAAAGTCATGTGTTCCTTTCAAGTACTTAAAACGACACACAAAATTACCATCGAAGAAATACATTTCTGACACCATAGACAATTCATCTGACAAAAAAAAAAACATGACAATCAATCGCGCGGTTCTAAAATTGCATATTTTAGAGGTGGTGTGTACTAGGGCTTGGTGGGGGGGGGGGGGGGGGCAATAGAATTCTGGTATTCTGAAATGGCATCAGCCACTGATTTGGAGCGCTTTTGAATAGAAGCTGTCAAAGGTGTCAGGAAAGAGGGAAGTTGAGTCTTTCATTTTCAGGGACAGCACGGCACGTGGAGACGGTTTTCAGACGCCGTGGTAACGGCAGACACCTCTTCCTCCCAGAAACGAGGCTCGTTTTCTGAGGAGAGACAGATAAAATGAGTCTCATTTCGGAGGGAAGCTCAACCTCTGACCCCCTCCCCCCAGGACAAGCGGGGGTTGGGGGAGGGGGGGGTCCTACGGGCTACGGCAGCTCACTTGAAAGAAGAGGAGGATGTGATTATGTCACATCGGGAGACTAGCCAACTGTTGATGTGAGGATTTTGAGGCCGAAACACTCACCCGGTCTCTCTCTCTCTCTCCCTCGTTACTCTGACTCTGTTAAGCACGCTATTGTGTCTATGGTGTTCGCCCTAACTCCCTCACATGAGCCGAAAATGTTATTTACGCAGTTTCCTGTCTGCACGTGCTTTGTCATTATTACTCAAATTTGCCGTGCTAATGTCTTGGCCTCGCTTTTTTTCTTGCTTAGCCTGTCTGTTGTATAATTCATTAAGGAATGACTGCCGAGTTTAATTAACCTGTGCTGCTGAAGGAAGCACAGCGAGAACATTCAAAAGGTCACGCTGCTTAGTGCAGTGGTCTACACACAGTTTTTAAAATGTACAAGCCACCATTTTAGTTGTAATATATAATGATAAATATTGATTCATGGTGATTCTACGAGCCCAAGATACGGCATCTAAACATTAATGCTATCAAAACAGAAGGAAATTATGCAAAACACTGTAGACACAGCAAGCATGAGGGGAGGGTTGAACTCTGGCAGTTATTACACATTCATATATATATATATATATAGGCCTACATATATATGTATTTATATGTATTTGTGCTTTCTGGCCTTTCTCAGAGAGAATGCAGTCCTGGGCGCTCTCAGATGAACGCAGGGAGGTGGCCTGCATTCAGAGAGAAAGCGAATCTCCATCCATCTCCCCCCCTTAATTAATTTTATTAACGACTTCCTGCTATGCCCGCGGGGCCCTCTCTCCGACTCCAATGAGATTTTTTTTCACCTTGAATTTTCCCTTTTAATGGACGTCGGCCCGACCGCGAAAACCTGCGGCGTAATTTAGGGAGGCCCGGGCGCGGCCGAACCGGCCTTCCTTCAGCAGGCGGGGGCGCGCGGGGGAGAGCGAGCGAGCGCCCGAACTCGCGGGGCTAACGGACGCTAGCGCTCCCCGCCATGGCGATAAACCCCGCCCCCCCTCCCCCCTCCCCCTTCTCGTACCGCCGGTCGGTAACTGCGGGGGGAGCCAGGGGGCCACAAACGTCCAATAGCAGGTCCATGTTTCCTGCGAGGGGGTGGATCTGTGTGTACCGCGTAGCGTGACTCCATCCTGCGCTAGCTCCTGGCTAGGTTTTACACCCGGACTGGGGAGAATGTTCCGGAACAAACGTTGTTTCCTTGAGGTCCCCTGACCTCTGTTTCCACCCCGTTTCCCCCATACCTCTAATGACCTGATTCGGTGGGGGGGGGGGGGGGGAGGAAGGGGGGGGATTATGGCGCAGGTCTTTCATGGGGTGCGGTTTTAGTGTTTTGGTTTCTGGCCTTTAATGGGGTGGTGTTTTGATGTTTTTGTTCCCGTTTCTCATGGGGCGATGCTCTGTATTTTGCTTTCGCCCTCTAATGGGGCAATGTTTGTGTGTAAAGCAGAGGTCATCGCCGGATAGATACCAAATACTGACACGTGGCGCGGCAGTAAACTTCCCATTTTGCCTTTTTAGCGCAAATGGGGGAAACGAAAAACACTGGGGCTCTGAAACATCTTTGTGTTGATAATGCTAAAGCTTACAGCTCAGAAAGCCTGTAGAGAAAGAGTCAGAAAACTTGAGGTTCTCGTGCCCGACTGCTTTCAATTATCAGAGCCGTTTCAGCGTCACACACGGATAATTTTCTATAGAAGTCTGTATATATAATAACCAGCCTTCATCAGCACCCTACTGCCCCCTACTGGTAGCCCCTGTGCCAGCCAGGGTTCTGAGCTTTTCAATCTAATAATGGGACTCTAAGGAAGTGGACTCATTGACACTGTGGAGTATCACAGGTGTGAATAACCACGGAAACCAGCTCGTTATCAGAGGCTTGGGCAATGACAACTCCTCCAAAACAAAAAGCATGAAACATATTTACACAGCTATATTATAACTGCCATAACCATCGCCGTGATCATCCGTTAGAGCATTTACGGATATTCTCAAGATTGACCTTCCTTGGATCTTTGGAACCATAGTTTTAGTTTTCTTAACAAACTTTAAATGTGAGAAAATGTTGTTCTTTTTAAACTTCAAGCATGACCTCTATGGACAGTCCAGCTCAACGCTCACTTCTGGAGTTTTGTTATTCTATTTAAAGATGCTCTCTGCAATGAAGGCTCCATGAGAGGTGCATAGACAGTCCATTGCTTTGCGCATGGTTTCCTGTCTTTAGTCTGAATGAAATAGGGGAGGAGACTACAACCATAGCGCAACACGGGCGACCTTCTGCAGGACTTCTGGAATTAATCCTGTTACAAATTTTGTTTAAACATTGGTTAAGACATTGATGCCTTTTCCTTCCGACAGCAGACTACTTTTTATTTATTTTTTTAACTTTCAGTCAGGGGAGAGATTGACACAAGAATGCTTCTCGTTCGCTCCTGTTTTTCACGTATAAGAAGCTGAATCGTTGTCAAGCCTTGGTGTTTGTCGCTGTTATGATTCTTTTTTAATTAGAAAACGCAGACTAAACAAGGCTAAGAGCGTCCGCAGGCCTCCGCTTTCATAAAAAAAGATAATTGCCGACTTTCGGAGGGATTCGTCTCATTAGATCTTCTGCTCGGCAGTCATTATGTGTCTTTTTTCTCGCTCTGTCATTAATTACAAAAATCTGAAAAATTGCAAAAATCACAGATAAGATTTCATGAGCCTCAGCACAAAATGTGTGTGTGTGTGTTGCAAGTGTTTGTGTGTGTGTGCAAGTGTGTACTGTATGTGCAAGTCTGTGTGTGTGTGCGTTCATGCATGGGAGTGCGTGCATGCATGTGTACATGTGCATGTGTGTGCATGCATGTGTGTGTGCAAGTGTGCATGTGAATGTGTGTGTCTGTGCATGCGTGTGTGTGTGTGGGTGCATGTGTACGTGTGCACGTGTGTGCAATGTAGTATAGTATACTGATCAGAATCCAGTGACTCAGATCCTCTCTAACATTGCTAGTTCAGTGATAAGACATCTGCACTCTGCAGAAGGTGCCATTTGCTTCTGCTTTATCTGTGAGCCTTTTCAAACCGTGCAAACTCCTGCACAAATCCCCCAGAATGCACCCCGTGCGTATGTCAGGATTTAAAACACGTTGTTGTGGAGGAGCATGCGGCGAGCAAGGAAACAATTAGCATATCATCATAAAGTGCATGTGACTGCTTACTACAGCAGCAATACCAATGCTGAGAGAATCACACACTGTAGCGTTCTCAATAACAATAACATTTTATCTGTTTTTAGCAGTAAACAATCTATAACACCAGTAACTGAATGTCCCAGTAAATTCTGCATAACTGCATTTGATTAATTTATGCCTGATTGATTTAGGACGGAGCAACAGCACTGTTTGAGGGCATATTAAATATTAGAGATAGTATAATTGATTTATTTACTGCTTTTAGATTATACTCATATATTATGACAGCATGATGAGCTTAACTGTGAAAATAATACAACTGCACTTGCCATAATCAAGGCCAAAACTAAGGTTAATTACTGAACAGGGATATGAATATGAATATAAGCTATATAAACATCTCCCATTAATGTATACACAATACAAAGTACAACCATAACCTCATAGAAATATTAATCTGAACTATATGAACCACTCTCATTCATGCATATTAACAGGAATATAAACAGTTTTTAAAAAACAGTATTAATATGCATGATGACTATGAATACTAATATCAATATGAACTACACTAACTGTGGGAAGCAGAAAGCATTTCTAAATGTCATATTGGTTTTTCGCTGACTGTGACACAATGCAGACATCTTGTAAACACACTCGTTTTAAGTACACAGCAGCACATCTGTGCATGTCTCTCTATAGCGTGCTCGTCTATTAACAAGTGAAGTTCACCGTTTCGTTTCTGACTGCCAGGATGGAGGATGCCAAACTGTGATTCCTCCACTGAATTTCAGTTCATCTTCAATCAGTTCTAGGAGTTAAACAAGCGAAATAAACATTCAGCACTGCAAATAAAGAGAAAAAAGCACAGTACATATTTTAGCAATAGCATTAGCAACATCAGTCTGGACAAAGGCAAGCCAGAGCTGCAAGCTTCATTAATCTCTTTCAGTGTAGCTTTAGCAGAGCCATAGTGTCACCTCCTGCTGAACAGAAAAATCAGTGTGAAGAAAATGACTAATATCCAGATCTGGTGCTTGGAGGGGTCCTTTTGCTATCACTGGACATGCCCTGTTACCCAGAATTCACTTCACTGGCCAAACCCCAAATACCCAGGATACTTTGTATTCAGCATACCCTCTGACCCAAAATGCACCTCATAACCATGTTTGTTCCTGTCAGTCTCCCTCCTACTCTAAATCCGTTTTAAACTGGAAACTAAAGCCGAAACAAAGCAAAGAAAAATGTTTTTGTCATTTAATTCTGAGTTCTTTTGTGTGCGATTGCTTTGTTTCTAAGCGACCGTTTTGGAAGTTTTCCTTCTGATATATCCTCCTAAGACCAGGGCAATTCATTTCTGTCCCCAGTAGGGGACATGAGTCGCTGAGCTTAGTCTCAGAAACCATATCTTCCGCTATGCCGAAACCTATACTGCAAGGGACATTCAATAAAAATAAAAATAAATAATATTTTTTGAAATATTTTCAATGCCACACATTTTTGTCAGCCAAGACACTTCTATTATGTCAAAAAAAGTTTAGTTATTTTTTTTTTTCCTTCTGTTGGTTCTCGTATCTCTCAAATCACCTACACAGCTGTCAGTTGCGGGCTGTGGATTTTTTTTGCGGAGGACGACGGGTCATTCTAATCCGGAGAAAGCACACACCGAACGAGCCGCAGGAGAATCATTGAATTAGTCACGTTTGCTCCGCTTTAATTCGCCCCCGAATCTCCAGCTACAAACAAGCTCGCGTGCTGCTGCTCTCCTGCCAACCGACTGCAAGTCAACAACCAAGAACCGAAAAAAAAACCAAACCGCAAATCCATCAATTCCCCACCACGGTTTATTAGGGGAAAACAATTGTCTTTGTTTCATTTAATGCGGTGAAATTAATTCCTGAACGCCTAAGAAATTGTATTTGCACAGCGGGCATTTTCTGCCGGTGGGCTTTCTGTCGAAAGCGGAGCGGATAATTGACGGCTCGCGAGCGTACCTGCTTTCCCCGGCACGCCAGGTGTCTAATAACCGCCACCGGAGCACGGCCGCGTTCAAAGCCCAAGGCATTGTGGGAAGGAAAACTAATCTAACACCGCGGGGGAAAGCGGAGCCCGTCCTGTCGCCTGACAGCGGCCCGGGGAGGGGGGGGGGAGGAGGGGCGGTCCGGTGGCGAGGCGAGGGGCGGGTTTCGCACGCGCTCGGTACGCGTCGCACATTTCGGTCTCGGTTTATTTACGGAAAATTGAAAGTGTCACTCCGGAGACGAGGAGCGGGGGGAGCCCAATCGCGGCGGCCCCGTCTGGGGGGCGACACGTCGCTCCGACCCGTCGCCGGGCGCACTTCCTCCGGCGCTCGAGAAAGAAAAACGAACGCGGCTCGAGAGACTCCCCCTCCGGCTTCCCGCCCGTCCGGATGACCCGCTCTGCCGCGCGGTCGCGTACCGAGGGGAAGATCTCCACGGCAACCTGTCCCCTGTCCGTCTGGGGCACTGTTCCTCTATCTCTCTCTCAGATTCAAATTCAAATACTTGGCATGACATATTTAAAAACATATATTGCCAGAATGTAGTGATAACAAAAATCAACCATTGTAAGCATATATACAATTTTTTAAAAACAACAAGCAGGAACAACAATAACAGCGTATAACTGCAACAACTCTCTCTCTCTCTCTCTCTCTGCATACTCGCGAAGATCTGGGGGATCTCAAGTGCCCATATTAAATATGTCAAATATTCAAGGCTGCAGCAGCCGATTCAAGGCTGTGTATTTTAGCATAAATTAAACACTCCTGCGGGCTCTTCAGTCACCACTGTTTATCCTTGAGCCTCACTGCTGTGTGCAATCACCTCTAGGGCTCGACTCTCAGCAGAAGACAGTCAGATATGGATATCCTGTTCACAACGTTACTGTATACAATTGGGGTCGATGGGATTATCACTGTGTGAATTTACTGAATAACAGGCATTGATCATTCTGCTGAGATAGTGTTATAATCAACCTGCTGTAACACAAACTGTGATTTGGTCTGCTGGGTGGTGATGTACTTATAACCTGCTTTAATGTCATAAGGTCACTGAATACTCAGGACACAGTAACTACTGAATCCACGAATCTATTAAAACCCGACCCAACGGTTCGTCCAGAATTAATTCAGTACCGAGTCATTAATTTAATCTTTAACAAGGCCTTCAGTCCTTTAGAGTCTTAAATGTAATCTTGAGTCAAGACTCATTTTAGCTCGGGACATAAATCA